>NW_004444189.1:1645235-1646920 GCF_000243295.1 Trichechus manatus latirostris
TTTCATTTTACACAGGTACCTTCCTAGAATACATCCTCATTGAATGCAATCTAAAATTGAGGCCTCTATAACAAATGAAGAAGGTATACCTTTATTGTACCTGTCCAAGCTTCTTTAGCCAAAAATACACAATCTGTTACCTAAACAAAGACTATTTATCCTGTAATCAGAAATGTGTACTCCCGGGGATTTTAGACAAGGTATTTCTTATTAAGAGTAGTTTTCAATTTATATATAAAACATTATTCTAATTCATAATCTGGGGAAGCAACATAAAATTATTTTCCCCCTAATTATAAAGTTTTCACTAACCCAGACTTTCCCAAGATGTAGAGCTTCTATGTTTTTGGTGTATTTGATGACATTCTTCAATTCCTCAAGTCCATTCCAGACTACCTTTAGCACACAGGTCTTACCAGCTTCTTGACTATGATCTGAGCTAATTTGTTTTTGATCTAGTGGTTCTGACATCTGCTTCTCTTTTTCAGAGGACAGGATATTTTGCTTTGTTTTACTTTGCTGTTGGTTCGGAGAAAGTAGCTTAACTAACTTTCCATAGGTCACAGTAAAGCTGGGCTCCACATCAAAATATTCCTGGTCCCATGGAAATACATGAATGGCACAGTGTTTCTGAAACGTAGAAGTTGCTGATGTGTTACATACACTGGGAGGCTGAGATTTACATACTCTGAAAATGTTGTCTAGAGGAACCACCTTTGACTGCATATTTTTGAATGCATTAATTTCAGTTAAGCCCCAGGATGTCTCTTGTTCTTTCTCAGATCCAAAAGAAAAAATGCTTCCTATTATAGTCCATAAGCTTGGTGTTGATGAGTCCACTGTAAGTCCTGGATCTGTTCCACTAGATCCAGTGACTCCCACAGTGTTAGACTGAAGTTGTTTGGTTTGAAGTACTTTTGCCATTCTTTCTTGGTCTCTCCCATAATTATGATATTTTCCTTGTGCATCATCTGCTTTTGAATTCGTGTTGTCTTTGGCTTCGCGTGTCTTTGGCTGAATAAGGAGTTGAGTATCAGTTTCCAGCCTTCCATAGATGGCACTTGGCAACAGTGAAACTGTGCGGGGAATAAAGCTCATTAGTGTGCATCTACCTCTCTGCTTTGGACTCAGTGTTATGGTCTAGAGTATGACGGCAGATACCACAACCCCAAAAACCAAACCGACTGCCATCAATTCCGACTCATAGCCACCCTGTAGGACAGAGCAGAACTGCCCAGAGGGTTTCTAAGGCTGTAATCGTTAAGGAAGCAGACTGCCACATCTTTCTCCTGTGGAGCGGATGGTGGGTTCAAACTGCCGACTTTTCGGTTTTGCAGCCTAGCACTAAACCACTGTGCCACCATGGCTCCTAAATATCGTAACAGCACCTACCAATCTGGATAAAAATGTAAGTTTGCTGATCAACCCAAACAGGAAAAATGGCCTTTGGAAAAACTATTCGAATTTGATCTAGAAGATGCTGTTCAAGGGAAGCAGCATGCAGCTCCTGGAACCGAAAGACAAAAAGATCATTTCACTTTATAGTTTGCCCAGTCATGTCTAGTAAGGCAATCTCCATTCACTCTTATAACATAAATGAACTCAGGACATAAAATGAAGCCCAGAGAAGAGAAATTTAAAGACATGCATATTCTGAAATAGTTTAACCTTAAAATGGGGTAGTT
>NW_004444189.1:1652567-1654646 GCF_000243295.1 Trichechus manatus latirostris
TGGAGGGACGGCGGCGTGGTGCTTCTGCCTAGAGTGCCACTTTGCCGGAACTCTTGGTGCTAAAATTTTAAGATTCTAGCAAAAATTTAAGATAAGCAAGGGACTAGTCCTAGGCCAACGGATTTCTCATCAGTGGTCTAGTCTCATTATCAAAAGCATGTAGAACAAAACTAGTCTGTGTTCAAAACCAGTCAAAATGATGTGGAACTCTCACATACTATTGTGGGAGATTGGTAACAGAGAGCAATTTAGCCCCATATATCAAGTTTTTAAATGTGCAGCCTCCTGGAATTGGCAATTCAATTTTAAGTACTTAATTCCATATAAATAAAAATGTACAAAGACATATACCAAAGAGTCTGTTCCTACTCATAGCAACCCTATAGTACAGAGTAGAACTGCCCCATAGGGTTTCTAAGGCTGTAATCTCTAGGAAGCAGACTGCCACATCTTTCTCCCACATAGTAGCTGGTGGGTTTGAACTTCCAACCTTTCAGTTAGCAGCTGAGCACTTAACTATCATACCACCAGGGCTCCATTACGTAGAAAGGTATCCCCAATATATTTTGTGTAAAAAAAGTTGCAGAAAATATGCATGATCTCATTCTTTAAACCCTAAACGTCAAGTGAGATCCCAACAATACTAAACACTCATTCTGAGGACTATAATGAGGGTTAGGGTTTGGGAAAGGGAAAAAGTCATTTTTTACTTTCAGTTGTAAAATATTTGTAATGAACATGTATTACCTCTGTAGTTTAATAAAAAAATTTAAAGGAATTAATTAGTGAACATGATAAAAAAAAATAGACGAGTCCTTAAACTTTAGGATTTATAACCTAAGCACATTAAATTCATAGACAACACAAAAAATGGGAAAAAAATAACCCTCTTTTGGAGAACAGACTTTTTATTTATCAAGTACAATTATGGAAGATTAGAAACTTTGTCAGAAACAAATGGAATTAAGTTCAATAATAGTAAGTAAAAACCAATAACTCGTAAAAGAAAAATAAACACACAAAAACAAAAGTAGGGAACCTGGAAAGTGAGTAAAATACAAAATCAACTTGGGCACATAGTAGACTACAAGACGATGACTTAAAACAGAGTATAGTCAACTTGAATATCCTGGGCTGGTTATAGTAGCATACAAGTTAGGTGTCTTCTCACCTCCTGAAAAATAAAACTGAACTTGTAATTTTATTTCCATTGCTATATTATACGACAAGGAGCCCTGGTGGCGCCAATGGTTAAGTTAACTGAAAGGTTAGTGATTTGAACCCACCAGCTGCTCTGTGGGAGAAAAGTCTTAGCGATCTGCTCCTGTAAAGATTACAGCCTAGGAAACCCTATGGGAGCAGTTCTACTCTGTCCTATAGGGGTGCTGTGAGTTGTAATCGACTCGGTGGCACACAACAACAATAACAACAGCACACTATAGAACATTAGAAAAAACTCATTGCCATCACATTTTGTGCTTACCTGTCCCCCATTTGAAAGTCCAAGTCTCTGACCAACTTGTCTGTTAATTTCAGCCACATTTTCGCCTTGGTCACTAAAATGCCTGCCTTCCACCCAGCTTAAGAAAGTAGGCTGGTGACCCCAGGCTACTTCTATAGCTTGATTCTGTTCATTTGAGAAATAAGAAATGGGGGGAGAGGGAGAAGAAAGGTTTTAAAAGTTTCTACATGCTTTTCTGAAATTCACATGAAAGATAAACTATTATTGAAATGCACACATACGAAAGGTTCTTTAGAAGTTGATAACTCTGTTACCTACACTTGTCATAGCATTTAAAAAGCTATAATCATTTCCAGCACCCAATGCTGGCAATAGTGGGGGTGAAATGTATACCCTTATATTCTTATGACAGCATTATAAATTGATTCAACCATTTCAGAATTCAAATGGCAGTAGCTAATGAACTTACGCAGCCTTTGAGCCACATATAACCATTTAAAAATTTATTCTAAATTAATGATTCAAAGAAGAAAAAAATTCAGCAGAAGATATTTCTGCAGAGTTATCTATAACAGTGAAATCTTGGGACAGTCTTAAATGTTCATCAGAGAAATTAT
>NW_004444189.1:1656152-1658010 GCF_000243295.1 Trichechus manatus latirostris
TTAAAGACATGGGATTTGTATGGAGGTAGGAAAACATTTTAGGGAAGAATAGCATGCAGAACAGTACAGAAACAGGAATGAGCCCAATTACGCAAGAAATAGTGAGGTTAGTCTGCATGATACAGAGTGAGTTACTGGCCTAGAAGTGCCAGTTTCCTTATGCTTAAAAGTAAGGCAATGACCTAGATACCTGAGGCCCCTTTCACCATTAAGATTCTATGATTCCATGATTCTAGAATGGTAAGTCTCAGCTCTTTTGTGCATCTAAGTGGCCTGAAGATACTTTAAAAATTACAGATACCTGAAGCCCACTTTCCAAGATTCTGATTCAGTAGGTCTGAGGAAGGACTAGAACATCTGCACTTTTAAAAGCTCCAAAGAAAGTCTGACACAAGGCCGGAAAACCTTTATTCACAGTGAACAACTAAATTATAGCAAATTTATGATCAAATACTAATTAACCACTAAACATGAAATTTTCTAACAAAATGGAAAAACACTGTATGAAAACAGCAGAACAGAAAACTTAAATGTATGTATATATGTGTAGGACCTCATTTCTTTAAATGAAGACTTGAAACAAAACTGGGAGATTTGATCTACACTGTTGAAATTAGTTCTCTAGGTTCTGGGGTTATGGGTAACTTTTATTTTCTTGTTTACTATTTTCTGTATTTTCTAAAAAACATGTATTATTTTTATAATTGGGGAGAAAAGTGGCTTATTCTGCTGATATTGGCTGGATGGAAATAGCAATTTGTTTCAAAGCTTAATTTTAATTTCAGCAAGATAACCCATGAAGTAATTTTTATGAATACTTACTGACATCATTCCAAAGGCTCCAAATTTAAAACAAAGGTCAAGGCTGCTAAACTCTTAAATACTGATGAATGTAACATAACATCCACATTTAGGATCAAATTATTAAAATTACTGTAAGGAAGCACTCCTATAAACTCATTAGGTGTGGATTTGAAAGAATGTTGAAAATCTCCAAAAAAAGCTGACTTCTGAGAGCACTGGACAGAATCTAGCTGGGACCTCTAATAACCGTGAAAGAAGTTTGTCAGGACCAAAAGATTGTCTACTTTAAGGTTAAATAAATAAATAATGGATACTTCAGTCTTTCTTTCACTTAATCTTCACAACCACCAGAGGAAGCAAGTATCTTTCATACTTTTATAACCAAAAAAACTGAGGCTAAGTTACTCATACTGCTCAAGGACTCACAACGGCTGTCAAAACAAGATCCAATTCCAAAGCCCAACTTTCTTTTCAGCAAGCACATGACCCTTTTCCCCATGTAAACCAGGCTAAGCTTTCCAGTTACTAAGTCTAGCATGCTTCACTCACTCAACCCATCATTTCATCTGACATTTTAGCCAGAATCACTTCTAACCTCACAGGTTGAACGTGAAGTCTAGTAGGAGCCAAGAATTCATTTGCAAAGTCCTTTAAACTGCTATACCAAATTATGTCATTCCCTCTCATGGACTCCAGACTTCCTGGAGCCATGAAGGTTGGATGAACCCCTGAAACTACTGCCCTGAGATAATCGTTAAACCTTAATCCAAAAATATCCCCTGAAGTCTTCTTAAAACCAAACCACAGTTTAGCTTGACTAGTAAAAAATGTCTGTCTTGAGCATTATGCTATTTTAAGAACTATCTATATGGGATCAAATTGACAACAGCAACTGGAAAGATGAGATAGGAACCTTAGGGGCAGTGAGTTTACGTTAATGGGGTAGGAACAACTCAGAAAAGGAGTGTGAGAATGGTTGCACAACTCAAAGAATGTAATCAAAGTCACTGAATTGTACATGGAGAAACTGTTGAATTGGTGTATGCTTTGCTGT
>NW_004444189.1:1658337-1681696 GCF_000243295.1 Trichechus manatus latirostris
GCAGGAAGCATCAAAAGAAGATGGAAGGAATACACAGAGTCACTATACCAAAAGGAAATGGTTAACATTCAACCATTTCAGGAGGTATCATATAAGCAAGAACTGATGGTATTGAAAGAAGAAGTCCAAGCTGCACTGAAGGTACTGGAGAAAAATCAAGGCTCCAGGAATGGACAGAACACCAATTGAGATGTTTCCACAAATGGATGCAGCGCTGGAAGTGCTCACTCGTCTATGCCAAGAAACCTGGAAGACAGCTACTGGGCCAACCAACTGGAAGAGATCCACATTTATGCCTATTCCCAAGACAGGTGATCCAAGAAAATGTGGAAATTATCTAACAATATCATTAATATCACATGCAAGTAAAATTTTGCTGAAGATCATTCAAAAGTGGTTGCAGCAGTACATCGACAGGCAACCGTCAGAAATTCAAGCCAGATTCAGAGGGATATCATTGCTGATGTCAGATGGATTTGGGTTGAAAGCAGAGACTACCAGAAAGATGTTAACCTGTGTTTTATTGTCTATGCAAAGGCATTCGACTGTGTGGATCATAAGAAATTATGGATAATACTGCGAAGAATGGGAATTCCAGAACACTTAATTGTGCTCACGCAGAACCTGTACATAGACCAAGAGGCAGTCATTTGAACAGAACAAGGGGATACTGAGTGGTTTAAAATCAGGAAAAGTGTACATAAGGGTTGTATCCTTTCACCATACTTATTCAATCTGTATACTAAGCAAATAATCCAAGAAGCTGGACTATATAAAGAATGCAGCATCAGGTCTGGAGAAAGACTCATTAAAAACCTGCGATATGGAGATGACACAACCTAGCTCACTGAAAGCCAAGAGGACTTGAAGCACTTACTGACTGTCTTAGCTGGCTAGAGCTGCTGTAACAGAAATACCACAAGTGGATGGCTTTAACAAACAGAAGTTTATTCTCTCACAGTCTAGTAGGCTAGAAGTCTGAATTCAGGGCACCAGCTCCAGGGGAAGGCCTTCCCTCTCTGTCAGGTCTTGAGGAAGGTCCTTGTCATCAATCTTCCCCTGGTCTAGGAGCTTCTTTGCACAGGAATCCCAGTTCCAAGGATGTGCTCTGCTCCCAGCACTGCTTTCTTGGTGGTATGAGGTCCCCGTGTCTCTCTGCTTGTTTCTCTTTTTTATCTCAAAAGAGATTGATTTAAGACACAACCTAATCTTGTAGTATGAGTCCTGCCTCATTAACATAACTGCTGCTAATCCCATCTCATTAATATCATAGAGGTAGGATTTACAACACATAGGAAAATCACATCAGATGACAAAATGGTAGACGATCACATAATACTGGGGATCATGGACCAGCCAAGTTAACAGATATTTTGGGGGGGACACAATTCAATCCATGACACTGATGAAGATCAAAGACTACAGCCTTCATTATGGATTACACCTCAACATAAAGAAAACAAAAATCCCCACAACTGGACCAATAAGCAACATCCTGATAAATGGAGAAAAGACTGAAGTGAAGGATTTCATTTTACTTGGATCCACAATCAATGCCCATGGAAGCAGCAGTCAAGAAATCAAATGATGTATTGCATTGGGTATATTTGCTGCAAAAGAACTCTTTAAAGTGTTAAAAAGCAAAGATGTCACCTTCAGGGCTAAGGTGTGCCTGACCCAAGCCATGGTATTTTCAATCACCTCATTTGCATGCAAAAGCTGGACAATGAATAAGGAAGACTGAAGAACTGATGTCTTTGAATTACGGTGTTGGTGAAGAATACTGAATATACCATGGACTACCAGAAGAACAAACACGTCTGTCTTGGAAGAAGTACAGCCACAGTTCTCCTTGGAAGCAAGGATCGCGAGACTTCATCTCCTGTGCTTTGGACATACTATCAGGAGGGACCAGTCCCTGGAGAAGGACATCATGCTTGGTAAGTTAAAGGGTCAGAGAAAAAGCGGAAGATCCTGGATGGGATGGATTGACACAGTGGCTACAACAATGGGCTCAAACATAGCAAGGATTCCGAGGATGGTGCAGGACACACAAGTGTTTTATTCTGTTGTACACGGGGTCGCTATGAGTCAGAACCAGCTAGACGGCACTTAACAACAACAACAAAAGGAAAAGGTGAGATACTTGAAATTATTGCAAACTCTTAAAATGTTTCTTGTATGGATTATCCAGTGTGGATACCATGCATCCAGGGTTCTTGAGGATTTCAAATATTCTATCCTCTTGCCTCCATAAGCACACTCATACTTTATGAGACCACGTGCCAATTATATTTTTAATTATGAAAATACGGATGCTGTTTCTCTGCCTGTGGTTGGACCTGTGAAACACAACGTCCAAATAATCTTTCCAAGTATGCCGAATTCCACTGCACATTCCTGGCACACAGCAGCACAGGGAATACCCATCATTTTATTAACATTTCCACTTCGCTTGTGGGAGGTACTCAACCCGTTAAGGTACGATCAAAACCAAAATCATTGCCGTCGAGTCGATTCCAACTCACAGAGACCCTATGGATCAGAGTAGAACTTCCTCATAGGGTTTCCAAGGGGCGGTTGGTGGATCTGAACTGCTGTCTTTTGGTTAGTAGCAGTAGCTCTTAACCACTGCGCCACCAGGGCTCCACTAATGTACAGGGGCTCCGCAAAGTCTGTCTCCTCCCTTTCGAGACCCAGACAGCAGCAGTGCAGGCACCTGGAAATCTCTGGCAGGGAAAACATTTTTTAAAACAATAAAATAAGCGACTCTTCAAAAGTTTTCCCAACCCGGAGTAAGGAGTAGTTCTGAATGCAAAGGGAGACTTTTTAAAAAGAGGTAGAGGATTTTTAAAAGGCCAGTTTCACCGAGTGAGAAGACTTGGAATAAGGCAAGTTAACTTAAATGGCCCGGGACTGCACTAGACATGGTGTGGGGTGCATGGACTGCTCAGATCGGCCCTGCCCTCGAGGGGCCTTCAATCTGACCTCTGCACGGGCCAGCGTTGCCAAGAAGGCAGTCGGTTACCCCTGGTGGGCTCCCCCGCAGCGGGGAGATCGTGAACGGCCGCCGTGTCCCTACAAGGCCTCGGCCACTTCCGACTCCAGACGACTGTCCCGGTGTCCTGGCTCCGGGCCTTCGCCCGGGTCCGGCGCGTTACCTGCAGCAACTGCAGCTGGGCCACGAGGCGCCGAGGCAGGTGGAGGAAGCAGTCGCGAGCGTTGGTGAAGGCCACTGTCACGGCTACCCCGCCTCCCCCCGCACCCAACAAGCGATCGCTGCCCCACATCGCAGGCGAGCAGGACTTCCAGGCCGCCCACCCTACAGCGGGGGACGACCTGGGCCGGGACAGGCGAGGGCCGCGGTCCCGGAGAAGATCGATCGGCCCCGCCCCCTCTCCCGGAGCGCACCCCGCCGCGCGCCTGAGGCGGGAGAGACAACCCAGCCTCCACTCACCCCCCCGGGCTCTCCGCCGCGCCACTAGGGGTCGGCACCTCGTTCACCGTATCTTCGCTCGCAGGAAACGATGGCCGACAGTGTCGATTCTCCAACCAATCCGGGTAGATCTTGACGCATCCCGCCTTCTTATTGGATAAACGAGATTGTAACAAGGCGGATGTTGTCCTCTCGGTGAAAGCCAAAGCCAACAGCATGGCGTCTAGCGGCGCGGAGCTTGGGAGCTTCTTCGACCATCATGTCCAGAAGTCTGTATGCGACACGCGGGCCAAGTATCGGGAGGGGCGACGGCCCCGCGCTGTCAAGGTAAGGTAATTTTGGTTCCATTCGCTATCCAGGTAGCCTTATGTATGCGTGCTCGCTCCACCTTCCCAGCCCATGTAAATAAAGGCTTGACAAGGCAGTTAGTCGTCAGGTCCGTTCCTCACTGGAGTTGGGTGTGAGTAAACGAGAGACAGGCACCAAAGCTCTCCTTTAGTCAGCCACTAAGACATCAGCTCCGCGTAAACAGGACTTTGTTTTATTCCTTGTATCTTCTGTGCTCACACTAGTGCTTGGCACATGGTTAACACTCGGTATTTGTCGAGTGAATCTTCCCAGAAACACGAACCACTTCTACTGATCTAACGTCTGGAAAAATTGTCGACTGAAGGTATCGTCTGATGTATGCTTTGGTTTGAGGCCTTCAAACGTAGGGTGAGTTATTATGCAGAGAGAGTGGCAAAATTTTTGATTCTGTATTCTGCGGACTGTGCTTAACAGAATAGTCCGTGTTTTCAAAGCTGTTTTAAAAAATAAGGACATATTTGTTCTAGGCTTACTTGTGAAATAACTTTAATGAATTTGCATTTTCTTTAGGTATATACAATCAATTTGGAATCTCGGTACTTATTAATACAAGGAGTTCCTGCAGTGGGAGCGATGAAGGAATTAGTGGAGCGATTTGCTTTATATGGTGCAATTGAACAATATAATGCTCTAGATGAATACCCAGCAGAAGACTTTACAGAAGTGTATCTTATTAAATTTCTGAATTTACAGAGTGCAAGGTAATATGCAAGTTAAGCTATGTTTCGTTTCCACCATTCCCATTGCTGTCACTCTGGCCTCAGGTTTCCCTCATTCTTACCTGAACTAACCCTGTATTTCTCATATCTTCCTCCAGTCTTCTTAAAGGTTGTTGTGGTGGTGGTTGTTAGTTGCCATCAAGTTGATTCTGACTCATGGAGACCCCATGTGTGAAGAGTAGAACTGCTCCATAGGGTTTTCGAGGCTGTGACCTTTCAGAAGCAGATGGCCAGGCCTGTCTTCTGAAGCACCTCTGGGTGGGTTTGAACCACCAACCTTTTGGCTTGTAGTTGAGCATTTAACTGTTTGCACCACCCAGGGACAGCTTCGTAAAGGCTTGCCTTACCAAAACACTGTTCCCATCATGTCATTCCCGTGCTTAACAGTTTTTTACTGTGTACTATAGTAGGTGATAAATTGGGTTTGGAGTAAATTTTCCAATCTCACTGCTTTCATAACTTTGGACAAATTATTTAACCTCTTTAAGCCTGTTTTTCTCTTCTGTAAAATCCGTTTGGTAAACCTCTTGAGGTTGGGTCAGAGTGAAATCAGACATTTCATATAAAGGGCTTAGCATAGTGCCTCGTATTCAGAATACACTAACAGTAACTTTTGAAGTTCTTATTGTTATGGCCTTGTGTGACTTGACCCCATCTTATCCAGCCTACTATATAACTCTGTTCCAGTAAGGCTGAAGTATGAAATGCCTCATCTGTTTTTCATGTTGACTCTTATTCTTGTTACTAATCTGCTCCAAGAACCATCCTTCCCTGGCTAAAACAATTCATATTTTTTTGGTGCCACCAATGGCACTTATACTATGCCACAAAAGCAGTTGATTCTATAGGATCATGTGTTCTTTTCAGGCTGCTGTTTTATGTAATCTCATTTCCCAACCATCTTGCCAGCACCTTATGATGTTTTCTAGAGCTTTTGAATCTTCTACAGCACCTAGTGCAGTGGGCTGTAGATTAGACAGCTGGATTTGAATCCTGGCTCCACCAAACCAGCTGTGTGACCCTGGCCAAGCTATATAATCTCCCTGTGCCTTCAATTCACCATTAGGTTGTTTTGCGGTGTAAATTCAAGCGAAGCATTGGGGACACTGTCTGGCATGTGGTAAACGATCAATAAGTGTTTCTTATCGTTATCCCTTTACACAGAAGAAGTACTATATTATGTAATATTTGTATGACATATTACATAATATTACAATATTTTAAATTAATTTTTTATGTATGAATCTGACTATAGGAAAAGGCTAGGTTGGGTATGAACTAATGCTCAAGGGCTGTTTAGCTTAACACAGAGAAAAGCCCTATTTCCTGGCTACAGATTGTGTACCTCAGGCCAGCCAACTGGGTCCTAAATTGGTTAGAGGAAATCTGGATATATGTGGATAGCTTAGCTTAAAATTTTTCAACCCTATTGGGAGAAGAGGGGAAAGTCTCCAAGAGTATGTACCACAGTCCTGGATCAGTAGGGTTAGTAGTGCGCACAAGCAGCACATCTTAATTTAATTTCCAAACCAGAGGAGGTGTGTGCACATAACAAAAGGTGGACTTTGCTCTTTAGGTCAACCTGTTGTATAATAGTTAAGTTTTAATGCTAAATAAATCTTGATTAATAAGCCATGCTATCATGTATTTGTTTAGGACAGCCAAGAGAAAAATGGATGAACAGAGTTTCTTTGGTGGATTGCTTCATGTCTGCTATGCTCCAGAATTTGAGACAGTTGAAGAAACTAGAAAAAAGTTACAAGAGAGAAAGGCTTATATAGCAAGAACTACTAAAAATAAAGGTATGGGAAGTCTGTTTAACTAAACGCCTCCTGCATGTCAGGCACTCTGCTAGGTATACCACCATGGAGTTCCCAGTTTAGTGGGTGGAGAGGCAAGTAAATGATCATAGTATTAAATAATTGTAAGCCACAGGGTTCTGTGAAGCACTTTATGTAAATTGGGCTGGGAAAGGAGAGATGTTGGTTCATGAAACACTTCCTATAGGATGTGAGAGGTGGCCGAGTTTTGAATAATAAGTAGATGTTAGCTGGAAGGAGAGAAGAAGAGATGGGAAGGTGGGCCAGACAGCATGTTGAAAGGCCCAGAGGAATGACTATCTTGCATTTAAGGAACAGTGAGTAGTACAAGATAACCAGAGCACAGGGGCTGTGGTGAAAGATCAGACTGGAACAGTGGACAGGAAGCAAATCACTGAGGGGCCTTGTGTCCATTCTAGGGAATTAAGGTTTTGACCTGACCTGAAGGCAGTGAGAAGCAATTATGTTTTGTAGACTAGTTACCAACTATTCATCATCATGGACAAGTTCCTCTTTTGACCATCAGCTAACCAAATGCCCCACATGCCCAAATGAGTTTCCCCAGACACAAATTCCAAGTGCCTGGAATGGAGTCATGGGATCTGTACATGGATTGTAGCAGTAGAGCCATCAGAACTGGACTAAGATAATGTGTGTGGCTTGAAATCTGTATATTAGTAGAGGCTCAAATAACCAGATTTCTACGCTATCATTGAAATAGTCAAGTGTCCATACACCTGTTGAACATGGTGAGTTTATGGCTGATTGGGAAGGGGCGTTTGACAGTCCATACAGCTGTTGAACATGGTGAGTTTATGGCTGATTGGGAAGGGGCGTTTGACAGTCCATACACCTGTTGAACATGGTGAGTTTATGGCTGATTGGGAAGGGGCGTTGGACAGTCCATACACCTGTTGAACATGGTGAGTTTATGGCTGATTGGGAAGGGGTGTTTGACAGTCCATACACCTGTTGAACATGGTGAGTTTATGGCTAATTGGGAAGGGGCATTTAACAGTGGTGAAGAAAGAAGGAAGGAAGAAGGAACGTGGAAAGACCCTTGGAAAACTTACTTGGAAATCTGACCAGAGGGCTGTAGAGAGTCCCTGGGCATTTTTAGACACTGAACTCTTAATTTCTTCAAGAAAACTTATATGTGTGACAAAGGAAGTTTTAAAATATTAGGGTAGAGGAGCACCTTTGAGATCATCTGACCTATGCCTTATTTTTTATGACGAGGACGCTAAGGCTTAGAAAGTTTGCGGCTGGCCCATATCACTAGAGGTAATTTAGGGGCAAAATAGGGATTAAAACCCAAGTCTTCGGATTTTTGTCCAGAGCTTATTTTTGAACTGCCTTATTCATCCCCGTGGTGGTGATGAAAGTCTAGAATCATCTTCATTCTTTGTTCCCCTTCCTCTTAAGACCTTTTTGCCCTGCCCCTGACCTCCTTATTGGTCTCAGTGTTGCTCCAGCAATAAGTGGTAGCATGATATAGTGTTTATATTTTAACTATGATTTGTTTGGCCTTGTGCACTTCAGTTAAGCTCTCTTTCATCTATGTCATTCTAGAATTTACGAAGTGTTTGGACACATAGTCTTACTTTTAAAAAATTTTATTGTGAAAATTTTTAAACATATAAAGGTAGAGAGACTAGGATAATGTACTTCCCATATATTAATAACTTCGACAATTGTGAACATGTAGTCAGTTATATCTCATCTTTACCACACCTTCAACACCCCTCTCTGGTGGTGTAGTCTGCATGTGGGAGGATAGACAGGTAAGAAGTCTGTGCAGGCCTTGGAAATGCACCCAGAATATTGTCTAGTTTAAAAACTAATAAACACAAACTAAGCAGCATGATACATTCATACAAAAGAATAATCTGAAGCTGTACCAAAAGAAGAAACTCTCTATGTAATGACGTAGAAAAACTCTCCAGGATCTATAGGTAAGTAGAAAAAGCCAAGGAGCAGAGAAATAGTATTACAGGTTACCTTTTGAGTAGAGAGAAAAAAGGATGGGAAGAGGAAAAGTAAGACATAACTAGATAAGAAAATAAGAATAATGTTACTTCTGGGGGGTCGAAATTGAATGAGGGGAGCAAGGAAAGGGTGAAGCTTGACACTATAAACCTCTATCCTTTTTAAAAAGCTTTTAAACCACATGAATGTATTGCCTGGTTAGGAAATTAAATTTTTCAGTGTAGCATTTGTTAACATTATTTTTAAATGATGAATATTTGTTTTAAAAAATTATGTTTCTGAACGACGGAAACAATAAATGAACCATTTCCATTTTCCTTCCACTCACCTTTTAAATGGTAACATAAAGACCATCGCATGACAAAGAAGAAACTGGTTACAGAGCATAAAGACGCAGAAGATCATAGACAGGACTTCCACTCAGAGACGTCTGGATTTTGTGCATCTGCTTTGAACACTTCTACTGGGAGCTCAAATCCTTATTCTTGTGAATCGCCTTTATGTTATTTCTCCTCAAAATGTATGTGTTCATCAGGGGAGCATGTGGCCAGAGCATCAAACTCCTCTCAGGATGGTAGAAACCATGGTGAAGCAGTGGAGCACTGTAACTACAATAAATCTTTGCAGAAAATACAGATGAAAACTTTTAAAAATTCAGTGGCCTGCCCAGGTGCACAAAAGGTTATTACTCCTTCAGAGGCAATTGATAGATTTATGCCTAGGACAACACAGCTGCAGGAGCGGAAAAGAAGACGAGAAAACGATTGTAGACTTGGAACTTTTCTTGAAACAAGCACAAGTAGTAATGAGGTTATGATTGGACCCAAATTACCAGACATACCTAAAGTAGACATGCACGATGACTCGTTGAATACAACTGCAAATTTAATTCGAGATAAACTTAAAGAGGTAAGGTAATTTTTAAAGACTGTCTTGAGAGATGATTTGGTTTTAAGACTAAGAGGTAAGTAAATGGAGAATCACTTGTGGGAACTATAGTATTGTAATTTTTTTTTCACATTTTAGTTTTTTGATGTGTTTTTCTGCAGTTGTGTCTGTTGAATTAACTGAATTTGACTAACCAATTTATTTGTTTTGGTACCATTAATCCTTCCTTTAACCAATAAACAGAACATATTTTATATCACTTTAGATGCAAAATTTTGAAGTAGCAGTTTCATTCAATTAAATCAATCTCTGAGGGTGGAGCCCAAGCCCCTCCTTTCTTTAAAGCTCCCCAGATGGTTCTAATCTGAGCCAGAGTTGAGAACCACTGTATTGAAAAAAAATCATTACAAATTATTTCTCCTAAATTCAAAGTTATTACAGAGTACATGAAAGTGCTGGGTTTTTTCCTGTGAGAAAGATAGCCATAGAAGGAGAGATTTTTAAAGATTGGGCTTTAAGGTCTATGTTTCAACTACTTAAGAGAACTAGATTGTGCTATTTATGTAGTCACTTTTAACATTATTTACATAATCACTTTCCTTTTCCCAAGCACAAGTAAAAGTTAGTATTTGAGTTAGCTTTTGAAGGGCACCCTTCTTTGGGGCTGGAGAGGTGGCCGTTTTAGAAATCACAAAATGGGTGCGAAACACCACTCAGAAAGTGCTTTTTGCACAGTTGTATGTATATTTTACAAGGTGATTTAAGGGAGGCTAAGGTCGTTTCAGAGCCCTGATGGCATGGTTAAGAGCTTGGCTGCTAACCAGAAGGTCAGCAGTTCGAATCCACTAGCTGCTTCTTGGAAACTCTGAGGCAGTTCTACTCTGTCCTGTAGGGTCTCTATGAGTCGAAATCGACTCAACGGCAATGGGTTTGTGTTTTTTTTTGGGCGGGGGGGTTAAGGTAGTTTCATTTTTTTATGTAAATTTTTAACCTGACAATTACTAAGGATGAAGGATTGTTTTATAATAATAAAAATCTATAGATAAAATTTCTGTACTTAAGCTTTATGCTGGCACCCTCACTACCTTCAGGTACTGCTGAAGTGAGGCATGGATATAGAGCTGTCTCAGCCAGAGCAGCCAGCATTTTCAAGGAAAAAGTGTGAGGTCAAAGTGGTAGAACAAGAAAAAGAGAAATACTGAATACAATTTACTACAGTTTCTAATAATTTGCCATTTTAAGTGAAGACTGTCCTACTCTGCTTTGACTTATTGTCTACTCTCTCTCTCTGATGATGTGTTTTGGTTTTCATTTTTCCCTAAGGAAATGAAGGATTAAACTATTTTCAGTTCTTCACAGGAATTTTCATTTCTCCATCTGAAGCCTCCATATTTCTAAATAGAACAAACATTAACAATGTTTCAAGTTATACAGAACCAGGATAAAGATCTGTATCCATAAAACAAGTGACTTTAGAGCTATCAAACAATATTAGAGCATATGTTCACTTTTCTCCCCTCAAAAGTTTTTCCTTGTTAAATGGCTTTAGAAATTTTACTCCCATCAACGTTTGGACAGAAAACTTTGCTCTGTGCCTGGCTCGTCGGTTGTACTGTGAACTTGGGTGAACCCTCTCAAATGTGATGGCCAGGACTGAACTAGTGGATATGTAGTCTGCTTCTTCTAATGGCTTATTTACCCTTGTACAATAAAAACTAAGTTTTGGTGGTTTTCTTTTTTTCAAACTAGGTAATTTCACCTGTGCCAAAGCCTTCAGAAGACAAACTGGAAGATGTGCGTACAAGTCATCCATTAAAACAAAGAAGAAGAATATAGATTGCCAGCAGCAAATTAATATTTTCTAAAGGGAATATTTATTTTTTAATCTGTCATTTTAATTCTTAAAGAGATTTTACTGCTGGTGTTTTTTAATGCACTCTGTAATTTCATGCAAGCTGTTTGTCTAATACAGTATCGTCTTTTAAAATTATAGTTTGTAATTCCTTGTTTACATGTTTTGATACATATCTTAAAATTGTTATATAACATTATGTCTCACAATAACTGCACGTAAATTAATTGAATCAAATACAAATCTTTACAATATAAATAAAGATAGGCAGCAAGATCTGTTTCTGATTTTCTTGATGTGGAAAAACTGTTCAAGATCTATAGTTAAGTGGAAAGAGGCCTGTGATTCACATTCAAAAACCAGAATTCAGGATATTTCTGAATGCCAGGACTTCAAAATCAAGACATTTCTGTAAAGTAAAAAAAAGTTAATAATAAACTGTTAGAACAAAGGTGAAATAGAATTTTATATGCTTTAGTTAAATTCTAAGAAGAATTTACTTGATCTATGCCACACTCCCCACCCCCCAAAAAAATCAGTACTTGTAAATGCTAGACTCCTACCACTGTTTTTGGCACATCTATGTTTTGTTTTGTTTTCTGTTTTTCGCGAATGGACCACATAATTGGAAACCCAAGTGCATCCAGGCTACTTCCATTTTTTATTGATCAGAGTAATTTGAGAAGGCCCATACTGTATCTGTTTTTCTTCTATCCTTAAGCGCCTATTGCCTAGTGGATTGAATTTAAATGTATCAGTGAGGTTCAGCTTCAGTTATGAACTACTGGTCCATACTTGCTAGGATGACACTAGGTGGTGGATGGTACTAAAGGATGTTTCAGGGAAGAGGTTGGCCCTATTTGCATGTGAGCTAACTAGATACATATTTTTTTTGCTGAAATCTCAGGTGGAAGATAGAGTTCTGAGCATAGAATTAGAAGGAGCAAGTGTCTAAATCAGGGCTTTTCAGACTTTAAGGTGCTATCAGTTACCTCAGGAACTTGTTAAAGTCCCTCGGGTGGGGCCTGAGATTCTGATTTCTCACAAGGTCCCGGGTGATGCTAGTGCTGCTGATAACACAGAGTACACTGAGGAGCAGGGTCCTAGATAACTTAGCTACAGATGAACTCTGGGAGCAGCGGAAGAACTGTTGGTTGTTCCATCATAAGTAGTTACTCCAGTCCAGTCCAGTATTCTATACTGATTTCAGCCAAAGGGTCTGTTAAGGGTAGAAGTCTGCCTCTCACACAGCTTTCTACCATCTTTCCAGAGAGAAAATTTAGGGAATAAACTACAGTGGGACAAGTTAAGAGATGGGAGCTGAGGCTTCTGCTTGTATCAGATGTGTTTGCAAAGTGCAGTTGATCAAAGGAAAGATCAGGAAAGACATTTTATGAGCCAAATAAACTATTAGGCTGGCCCTTCCAGCTGAGAAAACTTTGGTCAGCCTCATATGTGAAAAACCATCATGAGTGCAAGTAGAATACTATACACGTGTCCAAAATTTTAAAAATTTTATCCTCATTCACAACATTTGGGTTGAAACAGATCGTGTTCTCCTAGAAGTTTATAGTAGGTCCTTGCTGAATCCACTTTACGGTAACTATATGACTTTTCCTTTTTTCAGTGTTCTATCCATAAGTAAGCCAATACATCCTAGTTTTGGAAAATACTATCATACTTATGAAATCAGGAATTGTATGTGGCTAGAGAGGTGGAAAGCTCAAGAAAAGCTTGTTGAATATAATTATTTAAATAGTGACTAGGGTTGCTATGAGTCAGAACGGCAATGGGTTTTTTTGGTTTAGTGTCTTAGGGGCACAAATGCTAGATGGGGAGGAGCTCTTCGTGGCTGCCAGACTTCATCTAAACAGCAGAGGTGAGTGTCCAGCAAGTATTAACTTTCCTGACCCTTAACAGTTATAAAGTTGCTTATATTTTTCCTCAACTTATCTGGGCAGTTGGCACTTGTAACTGTACCTGCGCTTCTGGTAAACATGGTCCAAACACCTCCAACAAAAGTCTGTCGTTTTTTACTGCTCTTTCAAAATCTGCAAAAGATATCTTGCCATCGTTGTCATAATCCTAGAAAGAAAGATTATTTCTTGGTAAATGATAAAGCAGTTTTTAATTTTGCAAGGAAAGTAGCTGTCTAGATGAGAAAGTTTTGCCAAGCAGAGAACAAAATAAAACTCCTGCCCTCATGAAGATGACATTTACTACAGAGGAAAATAAATCACTTCTTCATTTTTAGATTTACACAACATCCATGTAATGAGAGTATTACAATTTTTCCTTCTTACCATTTTCTTCATTGTGATTTCTACCAGTTCTTTGACTCCTTCATCAGTCTCTTCTTCAGACGACTGTTGGTACAGACTGTTCTTCAACATGTCAAATATTTCATCTTGAGAAATGTAACCATCACCATTCAAATAATAAACTTCAAAACAGACTTTTCAAAGAAGAAGTTTTAGCACTTTTATAAGAACAGTTAAAATTTCATTAGTCTTATTTCAATATATGGTAACAAAGGATAAAAATTATACAGCGTGCAATTACTGGTTTAATTTGCTATATGGTAGAGTGATTTTAGATAAAGCAACCCTTATTGCATTTCTTTCTACAAGATTAAATACCTCTAGAGATGTAGAAATAAAGGCTTATAATTTCTGGTTTTTGAAATAAAACCTGTTGCCATCAAATTGATTCCAACTCATAACCTCCCTATAGGACAGAGTAGAACTGCCCCATAGGGTTTCCAAGGAGCACCTGGTGGATTCCAGCTGCTGACCTTTTGGTTAGCAGCCATAGCTCTTAACCACTGTATCACCAGGGTTTCTGGTTTTTGAAACAGAGGGTTTAAAAATTATGAAGCTAAAATAAAGGACAAATATTTTTGAAACCTTCGATTACGTAATATATATATACGTATATGTATGCATGTGTATGTATATAGAGAGCAATCAATATTATGATTTTCTTACACAGAGTACAAAAAAAGTATATACTTCACTGTATCACTGACAAAGAACATTTTTCAGTATACACTAAAACCTGCGGAAGCCGGAACCTGTGTAAGGCAGAAACCTGTCAGAAGGAAAACTAATATTTTCCACTAACACAAGCAATAGAAAAGTCAAATGCGGAAAACCTCCGCAACCTGGAAAAACAAGGCAGTCCTGTCAAATTCCAGCTCTGACAGGTGTCACTGTATTTAGGAAGAGAGTCCATCATCTCGGGGTCTGCTCTGCACAGTCAAAATTATCAAATAATCTCTGCCTGGAAGTGACTTCCATTTCACTATGTAACCTCTACCACAGTTCACTCACTCATCCAACAATGTTCTTACTCAAGTCCTGGGGATATGACAGTGAAGGAGCTCTCATGGAGTTTGTAGTCTAGTTAAATGGTTTAACAAACACAATAGAACCAGGAATAAAACTCCAGAGTAGCAGATTAGCTTTGTCTTTCTGTTCAGTTTCTCCAATCTGTAACATACATATGAGTTTGCAACAGAAGCCTACCAGAAATATTTCCTCTCATTAACATTTAAATATATATAAAGCATTTTTAGGAAGTAGGAGTAGAGGAAGAAAACTTTCTTGATAGCACGATACTGTTAAAACAAGTATAGTTGCATTCAGCATCACAACCACTTTCACAAAGTAGTATTACTACAAAGAATTACATCCATGAAACTTAGCTTTTAACTTCTCAGTGAGACTTGTATAAGAACACTGCAGCAAACTTAAGTGGAAACTATATTTGAGTGTTACTCCATAAAAAACAACACCAGAGGAAAGAACTTAAGGAAAAAAAAAAAAACGACAAAAAACTCACAAATGTCAGAGAAAATGATTTTGAAAAAATGTTGCTATCATTTTTCAAATGTGCATTTAATTCAGAGATCGCCATTTTCAACATTCCAAATCCGAATTCAAGTGAAAGAATAAGAGAGAAAATTTTGCATTATAGGTATACAGAAATCTTACACTTACTTTGCAGTCTTAAGCAATTTGACACCTTAATAAGACAATTTGTTCTCTTGAAAACTGCTGTTTAAAATCATCCCTATTCTATTCTCAGAACTTGACACTAGAGGTGTAAAGGATGGGAAATACACATCACACCAATGGTACAGTGAGGTGAGGACAAAGCTGTGCCTAGGCAAAATCTTGAATTGGGAGATTTATGTCTTTGGAATTCCTAACTTTCCCTTTCTGTAGGAAGCGCCATTTATAATCATTCCCCCTTTGGGCTCCCATTGTCCTCAGCCTTCTTGCTCCCTTTCTCTCTTCCTTCTCTTCTCTAATCAAAACCAGTTCTAACAGTGGGGTATTAATGCCCAGGGCTGATGTGTGTTTCAACTCCTCTGTGTCAATCCCACACATTTTCTTTGATGAAAAGACAAGGAATGGACCCTACGTGACATATGTATTGCTCCTTCTCATCCTGTAACCTCAGCAAGTATCAAGATCCATTTCCTGCTGAGCCCAGAAACAGCCTGAGAAACCTCAGCCACGGGCATACACCCAGATACTTAGTTGTTGTTCTCAGACTAGGCCTTAAGCCAAAGGCCTATCCTGGTGACATTCAGGCATTACAGAACCAGTGAAGGAAACGGGGAGCCTGGGTGTGGGGAATCTTCTGAGAGCTTACAACTGGGCCACCCATTTCATCTGCTTTTAAGCCATCATGAACTATTTTTGCGAGGTTGCTATAGAGGACACTGATTTCACAGTTTTTAAGTATTTAAACATTCACTAAATAAAAAACTGACAATGAAGCCAGTAATCACGTATAGAAATCTTACACTTCAGCTTTTCTTCAAAAGTCCCTCGAAGAAACACTGACAATCCTTTAACCCACTCATTTACATTTATGCGGCTATCATTGTCTTTGTCAAATGCAAAAAACACTGAAACAAAAAGAACATATATGTGCATTGTAATTCAGAGCCATTTTTATAATTCAACAGTATGTATGTATAGATAGAAAAACTTTTCTCTCTCGAGTTGAAAAGGGAAAAGGTTTTGGCAGTCTCTCTTGAAAGAACCAAAATTATTGAAAGGAATGTGTTTTCCCCCAGGTTTTTATAGTCATTCTTCATTAACAATGATAAACTTCATTTGTAATCTTTCATACAGTTACTATGCGCCAAGAAGACCAACAGAGGAGTTAATCAATGTGATAACAATTTTATTCTAAAAGAGTGGCAAAATTCTAGAGTTTGCATTATACCTAGTTAAAGCTAAATTATTACAATAATTAATTTTAAAAAATTACCAATGAAATCTTAGTATTTTCTGATAGATAAAATATTTACTCTTTTGGGGGTGATGGATATGTTAATTATTTTGACTGTGGTCATGGTTCACGGGTGTATACATATGTTAAAACTTATCTAACTGCACGTTTTAAAAATTTGTTATGAAATCAACTGAATCACATTAAATAATTTCCTATTTTAAATTTTTTTGAATTTTTTTCAACATAAAGAGTTTTTCTGTACTGGTACATTTTTCATTTTTATGTATAATTTACATGTAATAATTTATACATCTATGGCATGTGAACCCAAAGACATGATTAAGAGCTACATGCTTATCTTTTAAAAAACAATACTGCTAGCTTATTTAGTTCAATGGTTATCTCTCAAAGCCATACAGCTATGAGATGTGAACTTCTGAGTGAGCGTGTATTAAGAATCATCCTCACAACCAAACCAACTACTGTTTTATGTTGCCAGCACTATACCAGAACTATGCCTTTCTAGTTTAATTGAAAAAGTTAAGTCTTTGATGAAAACTGAGTACGTACACACCCACACCCACACTCACACACATCCACAGACACATAGGTAATATTTATTTGCCATATCTCCCATTGGCCCATTTCAGTCTCTCATGAGTTCTTACCCCTATCCATCAGCATATCATCAGTCATTCCAAATATGCTGTGTAGGATCTCTCGAAATGCACTACGATCTAGCCCCATCTGATTAAGTCTTTCATCAGTTCTTTTCACCAAGCTGTGAAAAAGCCTTATGAGACCCTCAATTTCACTTTTTTTGACTGTAAAATGAAAAGACACAAATACAACTTAATTACTGAGTTTTTCAACCCAATCCATTTTACTAAGCAGCTATTTTGTTCCTACGATGCTAGGTGCTCTGGTGATACAGAAAGTATGGCATGACTTTGTTACTTAAAGTTTATACATAAAATGGGCCTCATAAGAAGTCCCATGAGACAGTATGTAATTGACAAATTATATACTATAAAGGTCACCACCATAGCCATGTGGAGAGAAATCAGTATGGGAAAGAAGAGTTGGGCCATTTTCATAGAAGTAGATTTTGAACTGGGCCTTAAAGGATGTATAGTATTTATATAAGGAGGACTGTGTTGGAGATGGTAAAGAAGTGGAAAATCCCAGGGGGAGAGAACATGGGTAAAGAAAAGAGGTGAAACTGGGGTGAGGATAACCATGCCTTATTGGCAGCACAGCAATGAGAAGAAAGTGAAAAACAAGGTTGAAGAGGATGATGGTAGCCTTATATGCTTGCTCAGAGGATTAACATTGATTGGCGCAGTGCTTCTCATGGTGTGATCTTTGGGCCATCTGTATGAGACTCAACCACCTCTCCACTACCCCACACTTGTTAAATATGCAGATTCCAGGCCTTGCCCCAGACCTTTGAGTTTTATCCATGTAGCTCACATCTCATTTTATCTAACCATCATAAATGGTATTTGAGAAATCATGGATAATTGAAATGGCACTGAGGTGCTAGGCATGAACTCATATTATTGTTTTAATTAAACTTTTAATTTCAGAACAATTTGATTTACAGAAGAGATGCCAAAATAGTACACACAATTCCCATATGTTAACATCTTACATAACCATAGTACACTTGTGAAAACTAATAAATTTAACATTGGTACATTACTGTTAACTAAACCACAAACTTTATTAGATTGCACCAGTTTTTCCACTAATGTCCTTTTTCTTTCGTTTCAAGATCAATCCAGAATCTCCTCCAATCTGTGGTAGTTTTCAGTCTTCCCAGGTTTTCTCATGACCATGAAAAATTTTGAAGAGTACTAGTTAGGTGTCTTGTAGAATGTTCCTCTATTTGGGTTTATTAGTCTGTGGTTGGTTATATGTTTTGGGGAAGAATACCATAGAGGTAAAGTGCCATTTTCATCACATCATATCAGGGGATATGTAACATGCCTTATCACTGGTGATGTTAACTTTGGTCACTTGGTTAAGGTGGAGTCTACCAGATTTCTCCACTATACTATTTTTCCCTTTCCACAATCTGTTCTTTAGAAGTGAGTCATTAAGTTCAGCCTATACTCTTGTTCCTTAGAGGAGTATCTATGTATATTACTTGCAATTCTTCCATAAGGAAGGTATGCCCTTTCTCCTTCACTTACTTGTTCAATCATTTATATCAGTATGAACTCATGGCCATTTATTTTATACTACAGGTTATATTCCAATACTATGTTATTTTGTTGCTTACATTGTCCCAACTTTGGAATTGGCTCGGCGGCTATCGGTTTGGTTTGGTTTTTTCGTTTGGCATTGGGAGTTTTCAGGTCGGCTCCTGTGTCTTTGACATACCCCTATTTTTTTGCACACTTCCTTGCTTTCTGGCACTACCAGATGTTCCAGGCTCATCTTGCATTTTCCCTGCTCAGCTATTTCTCCAAGGAGCCCTGGTTCTTTTTACTGCAGAATGGTATTTAGAAACAAAGGTCTAGGGGCTTGTGTGTTTGGTGTTACTGCTTGTAGGCTCTCTCAGACACAGGAAATATGCATGTATACTAAAACCTATTTATACACACATATTAGCCCATGTTATTTTGTCTCACAAAAAAAGCAAAGGACAAACATTGGACTAGTAGACTTAGAGGTGGTACTGGGTTAAGTGTCAGCAGAGATGATCAATTGTATTAAAAACTAATGAACACTCAGGAAGAGGGGTCTGTGAATTCACAAGGGCAAATCATACTAGATTTATTTCCTCTCTCTGGTAGGAGTGGATCAGAGAAATGCAGTTCACAAAGTATTTTGGGTTTTAACAAGGCATCTGACAATCTCATGATGTCCTTATAGACAAAATATAAAAATGTGGACTGGAAAATTATGGACAGACATAGCTGAGCACTTTTATTCAAAAGGTGCTGCTTAACATGTTAATATCGACTCAGTTATCTAGTAGTGCCTAGCACAATGGCAGGCTCTCAATAATGGTTTGCTGAATAAATAAAGCGATAAACATATTTATCAACCACGTGCAAATTGGAATACATGTCAAACAAGAGTACATGATGTTGGAGAGGTTAAGGAATATTCTGGATGAGAGTCAGGATCCAAAATCACCTCTAGACACCAAAATGATCAGCTAAATCGAAGAGCATGAAATTTATTAGAAATAGTTTTAAAATTCTGCACTTAGCTTAAAAAAAAAAAAAGTCACTGATCTACATAAGTGTAAAAATTTTAAGGCTAAATGGCAGTGCATGTGAAAAAGACCAAGTTTATTCCCTGCTCAGTATCTATCAAGCTGGGATTGATATGAAGCTGATAGACCTCATTTCACTTGGATAAATTTAGGTCAGGAGTCCTCAAACTTCAGTGTGTCTAAGAATACATGTAGTCAAAAATTTGGACTCTTCACCTCATTTCCAGAGAATTTTTAGTAAGTCTAGCGTGGTACCCAGGAATCTGCATTTTCAACACAAACCTTTAGGTGATTCTGAAGGTGGAGATGCTCTTACCATTCTTTGAATAAGAGGTACACAGCCAAGACTGGTTACATAATTTGTGGCGTACAGTGCAAAAATGAAAACGCAGGTCCCTTCAAAAAGTGTTAAAAGTCAGTGACAGCAAAATACTAAACCAAGCACAGGGCCCTGTGAGACTGCACAGGTTGCACCTCCAGAGTCCACCCCGTGCACAGCTATCTTCAACTCTTTTCCACGCTGCTCCCCAAGTGAGTGTTCTAAACAACTCTGCAATACCTCCATAGCGTACAGGAAAAAAAAGGCAAACTCCTTAACATGGAATACAAGGCCTTCTACTAGCCAGCCTTCACCTCTCAAATCTCTGCCCATTCCTTACGTTCCAGCAATACCAAGCTACCACCAGTCTCCTAAAATACTACCTTGTTTCCTATCTTTATATACACTGTTCCCTCAATAATTCATGTCCCCAAGCCATCTCAGGCACTGCCTCATCTGAAGTACCTTCCTTCAGCTCCTCCCCTGTAGCTTGTACTACTTTCACAATTGCATTTATTACCGAGGTATTTACCTGCCTCCCTTACTAGATTAATGCACCTCACGCGCAGCCACTACCCAACTCAGTGGAGGCTTGTGTGTTGCAATGATGCTGAACAGATTTCAGCAGAGCTTCCAGACTAAGACAGACTAGGAATAAAGGCCTGGCGATTTACTGCCAAAATTCAGCTAATGAAAACACTATGGATCACAACAGTCTGATCCACAACCAATCATAAGTATGGTGCAGGAATGTGTAGCGTTTCATTCCACAGTGCATGGGGTCAGCAGGAGTCGGAGTTTGGAAAAGGGGTTAGATTTACTATGTGTGACTCTAGAGCAGCACTGTCCAACAGAACTGAGATGATGGAAACGTTCTATATCAGCTGTCCAATTTGGTGGCACCTGAAATGTGGCTAGAGTGACCAAGAAACTGAATTTTACATTTAATCTTAATTAACTTAATTTTAAATAGCCACACACGGCTAGTGGCTACTGCACTGGACAGTGTAACTGTAGAGAGCATATGAAATCAATGAGTAGAAGTTATGCGAGCTCTAGAATATAAAACATTCTACAGCAGGCACATGTAAAATAATAATCTGGTTACACTGGTGTAGGATACTGAGTAAACTGCTATGTTTAAGCATTTAGGGTCTGAACTTTTGATCACATGTCAAATGCTTTGGAAAAATGGAGGAAAACTGCCACTCTTTCCTTTTTCAAACAATAATTACAAATATCTATTTTGTAGAAGACTGTATAAGACATGGTCCTGATCAAGTATCACATACTCACACTTATAGACTAGTTTAAGGAATTGCTTTCAAACAACAAACTATGAAATTAAACACATTTAGGGGTAGCAGATATTGCTAAATGTAATTTCATTAGGATGGGGAAAGGAGTTAAAGACTTTGAAAGTACGCAAAATTCCTTCTGAACATTATACAAGCCAGGCTCTGTTAGAAAGCAGCAAATGACAGCAGATATTTCTTGTTAACATTCAGCACTGACTAAATCTGCAGGACTCATCTGACCTACACAAGTCAAGGCATACATGATATCATAATCAGAAAACAGGCCCTAAAAGAGCTTGAGGAACTGGCAAGTTTAAAACCCAATTGGAATAAAAGAAAATGGAATTAAGTCTAACATGACATTTCACAATGAGGCAGTACCTATCCCCCCAATGTCACACGTAGAAAAATGGGAGTGCCCAATAAAGAGGCTGTGGAACGGTGGCGGAAATAAAGTTCCTTCCTTTATGTCTAAAAACATTCTCTGAAAATTGTCAGGACTGCATGTGGTCATGTTTGAGAAACAAAACTCGCAACATAACTTTTAAAGACCTGTTAAATTTGATTAGCTTCAATAAACACTTTCCATGTGCAAAGCACCATACTATTTCAACACCTGAAGTATCTTATGTAGCTCTATTAACCCCTTGAAGTACAGCAATCATTTGCCAGTATGGGTTGTGTGTGAAAACAGTCTGGGAGGCTAGAGAACTCAGGGAACTGGTCAAAGCAAACCTTTATAATTTAAAATTTTCATTAAATTTCAATTTCATACTATAATAAAAAAATTAGTTCTTGGTTGACTGATAACCCTTTGGCATTTAAGATGTCCCATAACCCTCAAGCTAGTCTTCTCACATACCAAATATATTTTAGGACACTGATGATTACAAGTTTTCTGTGTTAAGTGTAGACATTATTGTTTTCCTTATCTACTTTTACAAAGGCCAAAATTTAGATACAAACTAGAGAGACTATATTTCAGGGATGCAAAGCACTTATTGATGTCTAACTAGTATGTCTACCAATGTTTATATCTGATTAAATAAATATGTTCAGGTAGTGCTGGATGTCTAGTCAGCACGTACAGCTCTTGACAGTTTTACTTATGGATTCCACCAGTTTCTTCAGAGCCTTCTGGTCCATGTCGAGCGTGACTCCAACACACTGCAGACTTCCCAGACAGCCTAGCTCCAAGCCTGAGCGTCCTGGGTTGCCACTGATTCCACGGTTCACTACTCCCTACCCAACTCAGAATGTTATCACGGCAACCTCCCAGCAACCAGACACAGAAGGTTCCCAATAACAAAAAATATGCAACAATGGTTGCTACCACCTAGAATACAGTAATTTCATTAAGGTTATTGTAATCTGCAATATTACAGCAATTTCAACATTTATATTTTTCTTTGGAGCGAAATACTAGCTAAGGAGGCCTGGCTGCACAATGGTTAAGCACTCGGCTGCTAATTGAACCCACCGGTGGCTCTGCAGCAAAGACTTGGTGATCTGCTCCTGTAAAGATCAGAGTCTAGAAAAACCCTATGGGGCAGTACTACTCTGTCACATGGAGTCGCTATGAGTCAAAAATCAACTTGATGGCATCTAACAACAAACACTACCTAAAGTGGTGCTTGATATCACTGCCCTTTATACTCCCACAGCACAAATTCTACAGTTGAAGATGTTCTTCGTTTGACCACACCAGTGAAAACTAAGGTCATAAAAACCTGTTTCTTTAACATGAAATATAATAACTTCCCAAGTTATAAACGGCTCCTTCAAAGGTTATCATCTCCTCTAAACTCAAACCAAGTACCTTCTCATTATATCCAAAGATTGCAACCTGCGGGCCTTTGGGAGCTTCTAACTTTTACTTATCTTACTTAGGTCTGACAGACTGCTAGGAAAATATGACCTGACTACAACAAAGCTACCAAAATGTCAACTGTTCTAACTCATGTCTATGTAAGATCCTGAGAGAGAGACCAAACATCTTCTACTCAATGTCTGCTGGCCTTCACTGTGGTAAGGCAGGAAAATGTACTAATATTATAGAACCCAGGACACTACATTCTTGCTAAATTTTTGGTAAAATATGAAAATGAGTTTTAAAATAAGGCAACTGATTAAAAAGTTCCCCCAAACTCTTCTTAAGGAAATGCCAGATGAGTATTTATAGAT
>NW_004444189.1:1681995-1712794 GCF_000243295.1 Trichechus manatus latirostris
CACACTGGTTCAGTGCTCGACTTCTTAATAAAAGGTTCAAACCCACCAGCTGCTCCGCAGGAGAAAGATGCGGCAGTCTGCTTCCATAAGGATTACAGTTTTGGAAACCCTACGGGACAGTTCTACTCTGTCCTACAGGGTCGCTTTGAGTTGGAACGGACTTGCTGGCAACAGGTTTTTGTGTTTATAAAATTGGTAGTAAAGTTATTCAAGAAAAAGGTGGCTTGCTTGGGGGGAAGAAGTTAAGAGATGTCATTAACTTGCTTGTAATAAGTTTGGAAGGAAAATAACTGATAACATATTACCCTGTCAAATTTTCTTTCCATACCCTACTAGGAGACTGTTACGGCTATGATCAGAGGAACAAGGTGTTTTCCAGACAGTTAACACTGCCTGGAAAGAAGAAAATGTTTTGCTAGATCACCTTCTTCTCCAGCCTAATAAAATGAATGGCTGCTTCTAGTAGGACGTAACGATCACACACTGGACCAGTCTGCAAGGCTTCATTTTTATGTGCTTAGTGAAACTGATCTACAAATAACCTGATAAACTTATCTTTTAGCATTTTCATGAAAAACAATTCCGAGAAACTTTCTTTTGGACACAAAATGTCCCTTAAATTTGTTATGTACTCAAGAACACACAGATAATCTTTTATTAGGAAACAGATAAATATATGAAGCTCTAAGCATAAAATTTAAAGAAAAATGTTATTTTACTAAAATATGTTATTTTTACTGCTAACACTTGGGGACATGACTTATGTACAACTTAACACCCAGTAGTGTTTATCATCTTTATAACTTGTGATTCCCAAAGGGAGCTGATAGAACAACAAAGCTATTTTTAAGTAAAATAGCTATTTATTCAGCCTCTTGTCATGCCAAAATCTCTTTGTGCATATACCATTATAAATTACCACACCCTCTGTAACAGGCATACTTATACATCAAATTATATTTCATGTTACCTGATTATATAAAAATGTAAAGTGAAAATGATTTATCAATTCCTTTTAACATTACTAGTAAACAATTCAGCAAGAGATATGAGGCACAAATTCTTAGTAAAATATGACACAGGAAGAATAATGTAATTGTTTAACTTGTCATAATGTTATTAATATACAAAGACAACAAACTTTTAAAACACTATATTTACTAAGATTCTGGCAATAGTTTATGTAACAAGACATAGCATACCAGGCCTGCCACTCAACTTGTTTATGGTAAATCTCAGCTTCAATATGAAGCTGTTAAAAAAAAAAAAAAAATCGAAAACCTGCTTTTCACATACTAAATTTCTTAGCAAGTATGCCATTAAACACAGAAATGAACTTAAGACAGCAAGAGTAAGGAGTTACAAAAGCTAAACATTGCAGCCTAAACAAAATCAATATAAAAATAAAATAACTATCACTGGTTACATAACTGGTGAAAATTTAACAGTATAAAACATGCATTTTAGAATCTTTTAACATCAAGTTCAAAAAGTACCAGTGTCTATTTGAAATGATTACTCTCCAAAGCCAAAGTGTAGTCAAAATTAATTCAAATGACATAACACATTCTAATGCTAAAAAATATTCAGTATTATTAAAGTGGAGGTAAATTTCAGAACTTTTGGGGCTTTCTCATGCTGCGAAGAGCTACTTCTCTGGTTCCCTCAGAGCAGCACAGACAGAGTCCAAGGATGTCATTAAGCTCAGAAAAGAACAAGACTGCTTATATCCAGCTCTGACCTCCCCAGGAAGCATGGCTGCTGCACCCACAAAAACAGGATGTGTGAGGATCAAAGGCACGCTATTCCACTAGCTAAAGAGATAGCAAACCACCCTCCCCCTCCCAAAAAGCTCCTTCCCCAGGTAAATAAAACTATACAAGGGAAAAAAATAAAATAAAATACACTTATCTACAGAGTAAGAATTCTGAAATATCAATGTAATCCTTACTTCAAAAATGTTAGCAGAGTCATCTGGAAATTTCTGCATATATCTTAAAGATGTATCCAGCTTCAATTTCCGGTGATTTACACTTAAGATACTTCTAGTAAAAAATACTCACTTTATCCCCAAATATCTTAACCACTAGTACAACTGCAGTGTATTATCTTCCAAAGCTACTAAGCACTGGAAGAGAGAAAAAAAAGATGTTCAAGCAGCAGGCAACAATTATGGCCCTTTTACACAGCGGCATCTGAGTGGCTACTGAAAGTCCAGGAATAATTTTAAAAACAAGAAAATTCATGCATTTTAGTAAATACATCCTAATTCTCACAGCTGAAATTTCCTTAGACATTGCACTTTCTTTTTAAGGGAATCCTGATTTTTCTTAATGTTATGGCGAGTCAGAACTTGAACTAGCAGCCTTCTTTTTCTTCTTCTTATTGTGTTTCTTATGCTTCTTTTTCTTTTTTGTTTTTTCCTGTAATGACAGTTACGTGTTAGACATTACTACATGAAAATATGAAAATTGAAAACAACTTTAGCATGGTACTTATGAGCTACTACAGAGTTATTTCAAACAATTCACACGAACAAGCTACTCAAAATAAAGATGAAACAGCAAGTCCTGTCACATTTCTCTAAAAAGCCCCAACAACCAGTATCATATGAGGAGTAAGAGAGTACTTGTTGACTTTCAAAAAGGTAAGGAAAAACTCTTAAATCATTAGCACATTAATGTAGTTTCTATCAAAATTTCCTGAGGAAAATAAATTCTATTGGACCATGCTACCAATTACTATATTTCATGTTATATAAATGTTATACATAAATTGCAGTTACTGCATAGTCATTACACTATAGCAAAACATAAATGCTTTTGTAAAATGACATTTTCCAGAGAAAACAATGCTACTGTCAAACAAATGGAATGCAGCTATTGTGTACTGCTTGTACTTTTTGTTGTTCTTCCAGCTGCCGTTTGAAATCAATTCTGACTCATGGTGATCCCATATGTGTGTCAGAGTAGAACTGTGCTCCACAGGGTTTTCAGTGGCTGATTTTTTTGAAGTAGATCACCAGGTCTTTCTTCTAAGGCAAATTTCCAACCTTTCAGTTAGCAGCCAAGTGAGTGCACTAACTGTTTGCACACCCAGGGACTCCCTCAGAGACTCCCTTAACTATTAAATTAACACCAACTAATTAGTATAAAATATTGATGTAGAGTTGAAAAATCTATTTAGCTTAGTAAAACAGATGCTTTATTTTTAGAGGAAAATACCACTGAAGCCTAGTAAAAAGAGCCAAATTGTGATTGGATAAAACAGAGCTGGTGTTTTGCCGAATTCTTAGTCTCTTGACTGTGTCTGCTGTAGAAGAGAAGGCAGAACTTTTAAGAACAGATATACCTGGAAAACCAAAAACCAAACCCATTGCCATTGAGTCGATTCCGACTCATAGTGACCCTATAGGACAGGGTAGAACTGCCCCACAGAGTTTCCAAGGAGTGCCTGGTGGATTCGAACTGGTAGCCTTTTGGTGAGAAGACATAGCTCTTAACCACTATGCCACCAGGGTTTCCTAGAAAGGTAGTATCAAATGAAAGACTACTGCCAGTGTTGATATTTGGGAGAAGAAAATGAAAAGCAAGAAAGGAGAAGGGACATATCAGGGCAGTCACAGCAGAGCTTCCTATCCATCTTCTCATCTATTAGCACTATCCACAATTTCCGTTCTCTCTTTTGAAGGCCTCTACTAGTTTGTGGCTCTAAGCTAGCTTTAATCATTTTTTTTTTCTTCACTATAAGCTGAAAGTATGTACAGTCCAAAATTTTCTAATTTGGGCTTCTAAAACTAAGTTTTGGATATGGGCTACATTTTCATAAAAGAATAGTTGACCACCTTATTTTAAAAATTCTAAAGCATTCATATTGGTTCTTTGCTTAAAATCCTCAAAGTACCTTCCTGTAACACTGAATAAAATCCAAACAGTGATATGTGATATGGCCTCTGCTTACATTCCAACTCACCTTGTGCCATTCCTCTTTACCTACTAGAACTGAGCCATGCTTACCTTCTTTCAGTTCCTCAAACCTATCAAACTCATTCCCACCATAGGTCCTTAGCTCTTCCCTTTGTCTAGGATGTTCCTTCCTTCTATCTTCATATGGTTAGCTCATTCTTGTGTATCAGATTTCAGCTTAATTTTATTTGCTCAGAGAGGCTTTCTCTATCCCGCCCCGTGGTCGCTTTCACAACTCACACTTCTATCTATCTTATCGCTAAGACCTACAGCACTGCCTGCATAGAGTTGCTTAATATATAAATACTAGCTGAATGAATGAAATAGTGAAGGTATGTTACTATAAATTACAATTATCCAAAATTAATATCTGAACCAAAGACCAGAGCAGGTTTCACCCAAATTATTTTTTTTTGTTCAGGAAAAAGTTTGTTACTTTGGTCTTGAAGCATATAAAATGTTATTTCTGAATCACATATTACCGGGGGAACCTTCTTATCAGAGGAGGTCCTTCATTTCAAAAGGTAGTGAAAGTTCTGGGAAGACGTACCCACAAACCTACAAACAACGCTGTTTTTCTTTTACCTCTCCCTAAGAAAATGCCTCTAAAGGCCATAGCTTGCACTTACACTGAGTGGTCCTAAGTCATTTTGCTGATACGGCTGGTATTACTCTTTGATTATCTGTTATCTAACTTCCCTCAAGTTGGTGTCCTTCTCATCTAGGATGCTACTTCCATTCCCCTTACTCTCCTCTGCTTTCTCTTTTACTGCTTCTAACATTTGGTAATAGCAGAGCCTGCCTTTAAAAACTATCAAAAGAATCATCTGTATCAGTTAAGTCATTTATGTTGTCACATTCCTGCTTATTTTTCGTTGCAGCTTGTGCTTAGAGTGGCCTTTTCTGTTATTACCAGGTTTCTGGCTGATCTGGAAGTAACTAATATCAAAGACTGTGGGAATCACCATACTTTAGTCTCATATTTCATACTATAGTTTAAGAAAGGCAAACAAAAGTTTGAGCTTACATTTCTAACACTGAAATACAAAAATGGAATTAGAAAGTCTGCTATCAATGCAAGCATTTTTCCTTTTCACTGAGTGTTTAACTATGTCCTACCTATTAAGTGAAGCTGCTGAAGACCACACTTTTCCTAACAAATATTTATTTGATCTCAGTAAATTCAATCAAACATCTATCATGACTCATTTCATATTAAAAATAGCTATACTGTTGTCATGTAAAAACATAAGTGATACTTGCTGTTGCTTTTTCTCGTTCTTCACTGCTTTTCTTCTTTTTTGCTCGTACCTAAAAAGTGTAAATTTTTGTGGAGGAACAGAAGACAGGTATGTAATTTGTACTCAAAGCATTTTTTAAAAAAACCCTAATATATCTTCCATCTTTAAGATTTATATGTAAAAATCATTTTAACCATCAAGTAACATTTTAAATGCCTTGTTATACCTCAACCCCGTATCTCAATGAGGTTTCAATGAAAAATTATTTAAAGGAAATAAAATTAAGATTTTAAAGCCCTAGAGGGTTTCTCTTGTATTCCCCTTCAGCACCTAAAAAAAAAAAGCAGTGTGGTACTGTGGACAAAAACATGAGGCCTGAAATAGGACAGACCAAGATCTGAATCCTGCCTCTGCTGTTAATTAGCCTCAGTTTCATCAGATGTAAAATGAAGACAATATCTACACTCAAGGGGAAGCATCTGAAATATGCAGCAGGTATTCCTCTCACTCTATGGTGCCCAATAAACGGCAGCTATATATACAGAGTGCACGTATAAATCAACTGATTAAAATCTTTTTGAGTAACAATTATCACCCCATTAATATTTCATTTAAATATTTTAAAGTGTGATAAAATAGATTTAAATAAAATTCAAAGTTGCTAAATCTCATGTATATTTGATGTTAAATCCAAATGTAACATTTTATATCAAGCTCTACTTGGTATCATGTAGCAGACAAACATAATTAATAGAACATAATACTAAAACCTGAGACCCACTGCAGTCAAGTCGAGTCCGACTCACAGCCACCCTACAGAACAGAGTAGAACTGCCCCATAGGGATTCCAAGGAGTGGCTGATGGATCTGAATTGCTGACCTTCTGGTTAGCAGCCTGAGCTCTTAACCACTGTGCCAATACTAGAGGATAAAAATTACCTAAATGCTGTGCTTACTGTGTATTTTACCTAAGTGACTACATATTAAATAATGGATAGAAATACACAAAAATATAACAAACAATATAAGGGAGCATCAGGACTAAAGGAAGAGAACACATAAGCAGTAGAGACCATTCGCTCTCAACAGGGGTGGCAGCTCTTTCTAGGAGGGCACTTAGAAAATTCCTGTTTTTTGTTGTTGTCATCACAGTGAGTGGGGGTGGTGGTAGTTGTGCGTCATCCACGTTCAGCCAGGCAGTGACAAGGGATGCTGTCAGGCATGTTCACGACAGCCTTGCACATTCAAGAACTGTCTCACTCACTGCATGACTTTTGAATAGCCTGCTGAACATTCATGTAGTGAACCCACTTACAGTAACTAAATTTAATGTAAATATGAACACAAGTATTTTGTACAGGGTTACAAGACACACTGAATGTCCCACAGGTACAAGTATCATGTAAGTACAAGAAAGACTTAGCTTTACTAAGAAGTGTCCACCATGCTGGAAAATGTCACTGATGGCAATGCTGTTGTATGGTATTTGAGGGGCCATTACAATGTACCTGTTACAGTCTGCATTTTGTTGTATCCTAAGATTTTGTATCTTCTAGTGTCATCATAGGAGCCCTCGTGGTACAGTGGTTAAGAACTCGGCTGCTAACCAAAAGGTCGGCAGTTCGAATCCACCAGCCACTCCTTGGAAACCCTGTGGGGCAGTTCTACCCTGTCCTATACGGTCGCTATGAGTCGGAATTGACTCAATGGTAACATGTTTGGTTAGTGTCATCAGGCCCAAGCACCTACATACTGACATATAATTTCATAAAATTACAAATTATTATTATTCTTATTTGCTCTTTATATTTTTGTTAGGAGATATCATTTAAAAAATTTGCGTAGATGGGTTATGTTAGCTACAAATTTCATTTCAGGTGGCATTATAGAACACTGCTATAAAAAGGGAGCAACAGGCCTGAGAGGACTGAGGGCCATTGATGCAGACAAATTGCAATGAAGTCAGAAAGGAGACAGACAGGCACAAACAAAAGAAAAGACAGGACTTGGTGAGTGGGGAGACAAGGAATAGAGCAGACAAAGACAAAGATGGGTGGTGCTGATGCAGGAGGAAGCCAACACAGAAATGATACAGAATCAGGAAAACTAGCTCTTGTGGCAAATTACCACTACCCCTGTAATCAAGGGCTAGGCCCTCAACTTTTTAGATTACATGGCTGTGGAATTTGATCTCTAAAGAAAGTTGCATTTTAAAAGGCAATGATTCTAATGCAACTGTGGGTTAGATTTTACTGTAACATACAATAAAAATCACGCAAACTTTCACCAGCATTTACTTGGCCCAGGTATTATGTAAAACATGTTACAATTCATCATCTCATTTAATTCTTACAATAAAATGATTGGCTCCTATTTACAAATGAGGAAACCAAGGCCAAGAGAGAAGAAGCACTTTAAAGATGACAATTTACAGACCTGAAATTAACTAATGACTCTAATTCCAATAGAGTACAAAATCTAAGATAGGTATTAATTAAGCTGAAAAGGACTGTGGTGATTACCTAATTTACATCCTTTGTTTTATAGACAGGAAACCTGAGGCCATACCAACATTTCTTCTCCGCCTCATCACCTTTCTACTTCCCAAATAGTAGCTCATAACAAAAACAAATAAATTGAGACAGTATGTGGAGATACAGTTAATCATCAAAGCAACAGTCATGTAATTATCTTCTGGAAAAATGCAAAACTAGTTCTGAAACACAGTAACTTCCATTTCTTTTTCATATTAAATCATTCTAGAAAAGTGAATAAATCAACTATTTATGAAGAATTTGTTTTTACTAATTCATATTTATTAAATCAAATAACTAAACATTTTAAAGTAGGGAAATTTTGATCATATACTTACCTCCTCAATATAATCTGATTCTGACAAGGACTCAGCAGATAAAAGTTTATCTTCAGGATACATCTTTCTTTTCTTGCTGAGTCCTTTAATGTCCTATAAAAAATAAATATATGTGTCTCTCCACTCAAAGATAACAGTGTTTTACCATAGACATTTTATATTACTAAATTTTATTGAACAATTCTTTCAATTACCGTAACAGTATCCATTTTCATTTTGGAAATGTCTAAAAATTGTGATTTACCAGGATTTTAGTCCTTAATTCCACTAAAGCAATACTTTTAGTAACTTAAATAGCAATAACTACCTATCCATTTAGACATAATATCCTCATTTTCTTAAACTATTTATGATAGGGAATAAGATTTGTGTTTCTACATTCTAATTCTTTTGTTTCTAAACAAGGTTGGATAAAAAACAGGCCTAATGCTACAGCAAAGAAAATCAATGGGTAATTATTAGTAATTAAGAGAGTTTCTGTACAGTAATTCCTTTAGTGTGTGTAAAGTGTCAAATTTAGATTAAAAAAAATCTTAATCTCTAAGTTTGTTTAATGATGAGAAAATGAAAGTAACTCGGGAAGAAGGGAAAGAGATTGAGAAGGGTACTTAGGAACTTCAAATACATAATACGTACACACACATACCTTTAATTTTATTGTTTAAAATTAAAATTTAAATGTCTCTTAATTTTATTTAACAAAACATTTGCCATTTTAACCATTTTTAAGTGTACAATTCACTGGCATTAATTACATACACTATGATGTGCAGCCATCACCACTATTCCCAAAAGTTTTTCAACATCCCACAAAGAAACTCAGTACCCCTTAAGCAGTAACTTCCCCACTCAGCCATGGTTACCGCTAACAAACTTTTGTCTCTATGCACTTGCCTATTCTAGACATTTCATGTAGGTGGGGTCATATAATATTTGACCTTTTATGTCTTATTTCACTTATGATGTTTTCAAGGTTAGCTCATGTTGTAGCATGTATCAGAACTTCATCTCTCTATACAGCCGAATGATACTCCATGTATGTATAAAGTATACTTCGTTTATCCATTCGTCTGCTGATGGACACTTAGGTTGTTTCCGACTTTCGGCTATTGTGAATAATTCTGCGGTGAACACTGGTGTACAAGGATCTGTTTGAGTTCCTGCTTTTAAGTCTTTTGGTTATATTTCTAGGTGTGGAATTGCTCGGTCATACAGTAGATCTGTTTAACTTCTGGAGGAACTGCCAAACGGTTTTTCACAGCAGCTACATCATTTTACATTCCCATTAGAAATGTACAAAGGTTCCGATTTCTCCTCATTCTTGCCAATACTTGTTATCTTCCATGTTTCTGATAATAGCCATCCTAGTGGGGATGAAGTGGTATTTCACTGTGGTTTTGATTTGCATTTCCATGATGACTAAGGATCTTGAGCATCTTTTCATGTGCTTATTGGCTATTTCAAATATATATTTTAAGAAATAAAACTTAAACAAAAACATCTGAAGTAAGATGGCAAAATATCAAGATTTACTAAAGCTGTGTAATGGATATGCTGGTTTTCACATTGTTATTCTCTATATACTTTTCTGAATGTCTGGTAGCATTTCACAACAACAAAAACAACAAAACCACCCAATGGAAAAAATGCTAACCACCTAATCTTACACAGAAAAAGCAGGGTACAGAACTTTACATACAATATGAGCCCAATTTCGTTTTTAGGGAAAAAGAGAGAGACATGGATAAGCAGGAAAAAATCAAGTAGAAAATAACAGTGATTGTATCTGTTGGATTATAGGTGTCTTAATTTTGTTTCTGCAAACAGCTTTATTATTTTGGTAAAAATTATAAACATTGTTGGTAAGAAATTTTGGGAACATCTTTCTCTGTGCATATTTACAATTTCACATAAATACTTTTTGTTTTGAACCTGCTCTTTTCACCTAATAATGTATCAAGAACATCTTTCCATGTCAACTACATCATTATTATGCTAGCCTATGACATTCATTGTAAGTATATGTTCCAATTTACTAACACATCTTCTTCTGCAAGACAGACATATGGGTTCTCTACTAAAAAGAAAGGTAAAATAGAGTGAAGAGCATTCAAGTGCAAATCTTTATTCAATATTAATGACTAAACCAAAGACCAAAATAGCCTTCACTCAAATGATTTTCTCGTTCTCCCAAACAACCCCACAAATCTTGTTTCTTGTTTGTCACTCACTTATGAGTTTATCAAGTAAACTTCTTTATTAAGCTTATCAATCTCTGATAACTTGAATTTTATTTGTATTTTTATTTTTTCAGAACTGCCTAAACATGTATATTGCCAACTTTTCTTTGTTTGTGAAGTATTCTTTTCCTTAATTATTTGGAAGATTATTAAGTTTCTTTCTTATGCATTTTTTTTTTGTATTTATTTTTTTATTATACTTCAGGTGAAGGTTTACAGAACAAATAGTTTCTCATTAAACAGTAGTACACATATTGTTTTATGACATTGGTTAACAACCCCATAACATGTCAATCCTCTCCCTTCTTGACCTTTTTTTTTTTGGTGAAAATATACATAGCCAAAGATACACCATTTCAAAAATTTCTATATGCACAGTTCAGTGACATCGATTACGTTTTTCCAGTTGTGCTGCCATTCTCACTTTAGATGAAGGTTTACAGAACATAATATTTTCTCATTAAACAGTTAGTACACGTTGCCCTATGACAATGGTTAACAACCCCAGTACATGCCAACACTGCCTTTACTCAACCTTGGATTCCCTATCACCAGCTTTCCTGTCCCCTTCTGCCTTCTAGTCCTTGACCCTGGACTACTGTGCCTTATTAGCCCCGTTCTGTTTCATAGGGCTGTCCAATTCCCGGCTGAATGGTGAACCTCAGAACTGACTTCACCACTGAGCTAAAAGGGTGTCTGGGGGCCATACTTTCAGGGTTTCTCCAGTCTCTTTCAAGTAAATTTGGTCTTTTTTTTTTAATGCATTTCTTGTAGTTTTTCTTAGTCTGTTCATTGCATTTAAACTTTGTTTATGGTTTTTCGCTTCAATTACTTAACTGAACTAGTCAATCTGCTTAAAAGTTTGAGTTTTGAGGCATGGGGTTTCCCCACCCCAATATTATCAAAATATTTACCCTTGCAATTCTCTAGTTACCTTTTATACATTTAATCTTTGACCTATCTGGGATTTACTTGGCTTGAAGGATGTCCTGCTTTATATTTTACAAATAGCTAGTCACTCTGTCCCAAGAAATGCCATTATTACCATATGCTGAATTCCACAAATACTTAAATTGTTACTGGACTCTACACTGTTTCACTGTTTTGTTTATTCCTATACTAACACCATATTGTTTTAATTAAAGCATTTTTACATTTTAGTATCTAGTAAGGCAAGTTATTATCAAGAACATGTTATAACTCTCCATTTATTAAATCTTTATACATATCCCTGAGTAGACTTGTATAGTATAGTTTTCTTCAAATAAATTCTGCTACTTCTTTAAAAATTTTCTGTGTATTTTTGGCTATGATTATACGTGGGATATTTTCTTCCATGTATTTTCTAATCTGGTATTATGTTTTTTTTATACTTTATATAGAAAAGTTAAAGATTCATGTGTATTGATATATTACTGGCCCCCTTACTGAATTTTCTTATTTTTATTGTTTTGTCAGTTTCATCTCATGTGTTTTCCAGGTATACAGTCATACCATTTTCTTGATCGTTTTTACATTTTTAATTTTGCTTTTTTATCCAGGCGAAGCCCTTGTGGTGCAGTGGTTAAGAGCTTGGCTGCTAACCAAAAGGTTGGCAGTTCAAATCCACCAGCTGCTCCTCGGAAACTCTATGAGGCAATTCTACTCTGTCCTGTAGGGTCACTATGAGTTGGAATCAACTCAATGGCAATGGGTTTGGTTTTCTTCATTTTTTTATCCAGGTGCGCTGCCTAACACTTTCAGAACATTTTAAATAATGGGGCTAAAGACAATGACTGATATATATGACTCAAAAAGAAAACCTTTATATGATTATTATAAATACCATAAACAAAGTTAAGAGAAGCCACAGTCCAAAAAATGTAAGTCATGTATATGAAGGAAGAAGAGTACCCAAAATAGACCTCTTACAAATCAGTAAGATCAAAAACAATTCAACAAAAACAAAAAAATGAGCAAAGACAAAATAGGCAGTTTAAAAGGGAAATCTGAATGGCTAATAAACAAATGAAAAGACTCATCCATTGACACCCATTAAAATGGCATAAATAAAAATCTCAAAATGTTGACAAGCATGTGGAATAAGGATACTGTCACACACTACTAGCGGGAATGCAAATGAATAAGAACTTTGGGAGCAAAATGTAGACAAGCCAAAAGTACGCACATCCTAGGGACTAACAATTATAATCCCAGGTGCACCTTAGGAAAGAAATAATCACTTTTCTGGAAAGGAGAAATGGAAAAATGAGAAATGGACAAGAAATATCCACTGTAGTACTGTTCGTATTACTGAAAACTGGAAACAATCGAGATTCCACAAACAGGAGAATCGATAAATAAATTGTGTGGTGAATTAATATATTAGAATACCATAAGCAAAAGAAATGAACTTAAGAGTATCAACAAGAAAACGTCAACAATGTTGAGTCAAAAAAGCAAGTTTCAAAAGGAAATAATATGATACTATTTTGAAATATCATTTTAAAAATACAAAATACTATATGTTATTTATGAACGCATACTTATGTAATAAAGATGTATAAATGTGGATGGGAAGGATACATACTAATCTCAAGAACTGCTGCCTCTGGGAAAGGACAGAGATCGGGGACTTTATTTTAAAGAAACAAAAGAAGACTTGAAGCAAATATGACAAAATGTAAACCATTTGTTAATTCTGGCTGGTGTGTACATGACGTGGGTATTTGTTATATAACTATGTACCTTATATTATTTTGATGTATTTCAAAATCACAATGCCGCTGTTTTATTTCATGTTTGTTTATTACATACAATTTTTTAAACATGAAAGTAGCCGTTTATTTTTATTTAATAGAGGTTTTGAAAATCAGGAATTCATGTGGAATTATATCACATCTTTTTGGCAACTACTGAAACAATCATATGTTTTCCTTCCTTTGATCGATTAACATGGCAAATTATATGAACAGATTTCTTATCATTGAATTTTGGAATTAAGCCAATCTGGTCATGATGGTTTCTTTTTTTAGTGTCTTAATGGATTGTTATTTGTAAACTGACATAAAAATACCAAGTAAAAAACAGTGAGATTGGTCTATAGTTTTCTTTCATTAGTAATTGCTTTCTTTAGACTTTTTTTTATTTTTAATAATAAGAAAAAATTAAAAATGTAAACCAGAAACTTAGATAGGGACAAATTTAAATTAATTATAGATCATAAATGAAGATAAAATACCCAATTACAATAGTAAAATAAAGATTTTTCAAAACTTTATCTATGGTATGCTCAATTAGAAATAGAAGTCCATGTTCTTTAATTACAGAGGCATTATTTAAAATGACTTGAGGAAATGAAAGGATAATGTTTAATTTCAATTATTGGTATTTTTAGTCTAAAATAATCCACTAATCTATACAAGTTCAAACTCTTTTATCTTTAATAATGAATCCAGATAAGTAATTTCCTTAAATCAACATGAAATTTCATAAAAGCAAAATAAATCAATTTCACAAACAAAAAAGGTACACATTACTGTTAATTTCTTAACATAGATTAAGTATTGTACAACTGACTCTAGTGTATCTTAAGGTAATATAAAAGTAACAGTCAATTATACGTTTTACCTTTTCTTTCTCGGTTGCATCCTTTGACTTCTTTTTCTTTTTAAAACTATCCTAAACAAACAAGCAAATACATTTATCAATTTTAAATGTAAAGGATACAGCATTACAGAATAAGAAAAAAAAAATACTGATTTGCCCTATGGCTGAAAAAGTTTTCTTCCACACCAGCATTTTATTCTGAAAATATAAGAGAAATACAAGTTACATGTATACTTGTTCATAAGGACATAAGGCTTCTTAATTTATCTGGCCATATATCAAATTTATTTATACCTAAAATGATATTGTAATACTCTCACAGTTTATTTTAAAATAGGACTTTATGCCATTGTCTATCTTTGCCTGTGGTGGTCACATGCACTAAAGTTCTAATTCACACGTGCTTAGACACCCACTAATATGGGTTTCCGTAACTGCCCATCAGGAGGGGAGTCAAGACTTTCTGCTTTTCAATTCCAGACTTCCCTGAGTCTCAGACTCCTTATCTATAAAATGGGATAATAAATACCCACTTCATAGGGCTGTTGAGAGGATTAAATGAGTTAATACGTCAAGTGCTTAGAACAGTACCTAACACATAGTAGGCACTCAATAAATATTAGCTATCATTAACAGAATACTAGCTCTTCTGCTTTAAAAGACAAAAAGAAAGCCAACATTTACTGAGTACTTTCTAGACACCAGGCATTTTTTCAGAAATCCCACTAGGACAAAATGGACACCTACTACAAAACCAAGACAGCATTTTTAATGGTCTCCTAGGACCCTAGAATAGTGTTTGTTAAAGTGTAGTCCATGGACTCCCTCCCTTACGTAAGAATCACATAGGACATGTTAAAAATACAGATTTCTCAGTCTAATCAGAATCCTTGTAGATGGAGCCTAGAAATCCATATTTTTAATGAGAATAGCATGTTGTTTCTTAGGAGTACTGAAGTTTGAGGAACAACTGTGTTTGACAATTCTGAATAGTACAGAACAAATTTAAGTATGGTACAGTAGACCGGGCACTGGACCAGATATTAGAAGACACAGATATAGATTCAACTTCCAATTCTAACACTAGGTATATGAATTTAAGCAAGATGTTTTTTCTCTCAACTGTAACTTCTTCATAGAAAATAATGTCTGCCTGCTTATCATAAAGTTGCCAAGGAGATGGAGATCATATACATGAAAGTACTTTGAAAACAATTAAGTACCACATGTAAGCATATCAATTAAGTGGAACAGAACAACAACCAAAAAAAAACCACAATAAACTTCATTTCTAATTGAGAACAATTTAAAATTGCAAGTTTTTTTTTTTTTAAATAAATTAAATGTCTTTGCTATCCAAAAATGTTGCAAATTTAAATAATTTTACCTTACTGTCTGATTCAGTTTCTGACATGGAGCTTTCTGAAGATTTATGTGATCTGTTCTTCTTTTTCTTTCTCCTTTTTCCTTGTTTTTTATCCTATATAAAACAGTTTTAGAGACACTTGCTGTTTCAAAAATATAACTTATGCATTTTTTTAATATCAAATCTTTATTGTTGAACTAAACTTAATGAGGACCAGATTATAAGTATAGTTTTCCTTAATAATTAGTACTCAAAATGTAACAGATCACTTCCCTGTTTTATAAAAAGTACTTAAATACCTAGCTATCAATTATTCATGTCAGTGCTCTCAGTTATGGATAATTAATCAAAAGCTGGAAGTAAACATTTCTAACAGATATTTCATTATGAGTTTCATCTTGACATGAAAGAAATATTATTTCATGAATCATTACAAGCAAATCTTACCTCATCTTCAGAATCTGAAGAACTGCTGGAAGAATCAGAGCTTGATGAAGAAGAAGATGAATACTTGACCAAGCACAAAACAATTAAAGCTTGTGAGATGCAAGAATTTTTTTCTGTTAAATCTCTCAAATACATAGTGAAATCAGTCTTGTGTCTGAGAAACAGATGCCCACGTTCACAAGACTTACGTATTAAAATATAAAATGTAAAATATCAAACTCCCCTGCAAAAAAAAAAAAAAAACCCAAACCCTCAGCAAAGTAACCTATGTGGCAAATGGTAGTCAATTTTCCTTCTTTAATAGCAATCGAGGAGTTCCTAGGTTACAAGGAGGCTGACCCCTTTCTTTCACGTCACTGACAGAACAAAACCACCCATTACACTCAAAGGGCCTCCTGCTCTTTGACTTGTCTAGAGTCTAAGTTACCTTTAGCACACAGGTTAAATAAATCATTCTTACTTTTTTTGTAGGCTCTTAAACCATAACATTTAGAAAAATGGAAAACTTTTGCTCACCCTACCAGATTTCTTCTTTTCTTTTTTCTTTCTCTAAATGGAAACAAATACAAGTCTAAATAAATTGATGTGAGTTTTTAAATATATATACTAGTAGTAGTACACAGCATTATTATGAAAATCCAACTATGAGATTAAAAAGAGCAATAAACCAAAAATGCTATTACCTGTCTTTTTTTGGATGAGCTCTCACTTCCACTTAATAGTTTCTCCCTGTGTTTTTCCAGTTCTTTCTTCCAGTTCTGCAAAAAAGGGTATAAGCACCATCAGAGACTATTCCTTTGCGATAACAATTTATAAAACACCTAATCTACAGAGACAGCCACTATTCCTTCTCTCAATCCTCTAACACCCCTCACTCACCTTGTGAAAGGGCTCCAGTTACCAATGTCCTCAAAGACTCTGCACTTCCCCACCCCAACCCCTGAAAATCACAGCTGTCAAAGTCTCTCTCTACCCAACATTTTATTGATCCCAACGGGAACTGCTGATAGTGGAGTCTCAGCCTCTAATTAAAGTCAAAAGATAGCCAGGTGCCAGAATCCTTGACCTGATCACCAAAGGAGCCGCTACTACCTCTCTTCAAAGAGGATATTAAGAGGTCAGAGTTCTCTACTGTATATTGAGAAGAGTAGGTATTACTACTGAGGCTGAAGCCTTTTTACTTTATCAATAAAGATGGTTAGAGTCTCTTCCCAGACTGCAAAAGTTGAATTAATCCCTATTGTGGTTGAAATACTACATACATGTTTATAATTAAAACAAGCAAACATCACTATGAAAACTGCAGGAAGGACTGGGGGAGGGAGAAGAATCTAACATTAAATAGCTTAGATAATTTAAACTGCTGAGTATAAAATGGTTACTCTCTATTTTTTTAAGAAAGCATACATCTACATACAAACCTGTATTTCAACATAACAAAAACACTTCTAAAATACAGAGCTGTCTTAACCTACAAAACTGCAAGCTACATATATGGGGTAGAGCTTTCAGAAAGCTGATTTTAGGCTATGGTCCGGTGTTCAAAATAAGTCACTGGCAGGAAGGACAACTATGGATGTAGAAATTAATTTACAAACATTTAAGGTAGAAAACAGGACATCAGTCCTGAGTTTATTCTTATTATAAAGTACTGCCCCCTCCCTAAGAAAAACTGAGAGAATGGGAGCCTAGGAGCTAGGACGGTGCTCCTTTAGCATGCTAGCTGAGTTAGAAGGGATAGAAGGGAAGTAAAGAGGACAGGAGAGAGAGATTGCCAGAACTACAACAGGTTCAGTTAGGACACCTGTGCTAGGAATGGATGAAACGAGGAATGGTGGGAGGGTTGTTTACTTCCCAATGGTCAGGTAGTCTGCTGAGCAGATGGACAGAATTGAAAGTAGACAGTAGCTCCAGTTAAAGCCACGAGTTTCCTGATGTAATGGCAGCCAAGAGGAAAGACTCAGGAATGTCTGACTAGTATCTGTAGTAGACACAAATGTATTCTTCTGGTAACAGACACCACTCTTCTAGCCTCAAGGCTGGGAATGCAATTCAAGTTGGCCTGAATCAGACTCCTTCCCTAGGAACTTCTAAATTGAGCTGAAGGAAAAAAGCTTTCATTTTTTAAATATTTGCTTTCCTTTAAAAATCAAAGCTCTAAAGACACTAATCTTGAGATTTTAGGAGCTACTCCCCATGGACCACCCACCACTGTATGGCCAAGTCTGCAGTAGGAGAGAATTAATGCAAAAGACAGAGAGCAGCAAAGGTAAGAAATGGAGGGTGTCCTGAGGGAACATCAAAACCTGGTTCCCGTATTCTGAGACCAGCACAACCCTGCCCTTTTCATCTTTTGAGTCTGTATGCCAAAAAAATTCGTATTTTTGTTTATACAAATTCAAGCTGATTTTGTCATGTGCCCCAAAGACCTAACACAGTAACATAGAGGAGGAAATTTTAGACAAAGTGGATGAGGAAAGAGGAAGAAAAGAAACATATGGTGAGCAAAAAAAAATCTAGCACCACCAACCAAAAGGCAAGTGGCAAGCGCTCAGGGCAACCATTCACACCCAACAAACAATGTTTAAAGTCACAAACTACTGTAGTTAAATTAGCAGACTCACATTTTTCCTCTCAGTAATCCTTTTAAGAAAAGCATAAAACTTAAGAAATGTAAAACAAAACTGGTGGGAGCAGGGCCTTCTGTGACACTGACCCACTGATTCCTAAAAGTCAGCCTTTTTGTTTTCTGGTAGAAAATAAAAATATAAAATGTATGAGCACTACCCCAAAAAATCAAATGGATGCCACCCTTTAAACAGTCCATATGGCATCCACAACATCAATGTTATAGCAAGAGTGAGAGGGTATGTGTAAGAGTCAAACTTAAAAGTGATATTGTGGTTAGTGGGAAAGAGGGATATGTTGTTAGGCCTGGCAAACAGATCAGTGTTGTAAAAGAACTATGCCGAAACTCAGTTTATTAAAAAAATTAAATATATGAAAATGATTTCAGTTTTCTTATTATAAAAAGACTAGTCTTTTTTTATTCAAGGTACTATTTACAAACCTCATTCATTTTTTCTTCAAATTCAGCCAATGCCTTGGAGCCCTTCTTTTTCTTTTCTAGTTGCTCTTTCACTTCCTCCCTTAAAAAACAGAAACATATAAACAAGTTTTCATGGAATTCAAGTTGGAGATAGATGCTTCAAAATTTTTTTCAGCACAAAAATATTAATTTCATAAACTGTAATAAAAATGTGTCTTTTAACAGTGGGAAAAAGTACAAATAAGACGGCAAAAGTTTCATAAATAAAATTCTGTTAATATGCAATAAAGTTCCATTTCAGTGTTGATACTTGCAAAGTTCTTTGTTCCGTTCCATGTAAACCAATGACCATAATCAAGCCCATTAGATAACACTAATCACTTCTCTTTTAAACATGGACTATAAAAGCAAATACATCTAACATGTGAACACTTACTATATAATAGGCATTGTTTTCAATACATTTTAATGTAATCGTCACAACAACTCTGTAAGAAAAGGTATTATTATTAGCCCCATTTTACAGCTAAAGGAGCTGAGACTTGGAGACGGTAACAAATCTGCTTAAGGAGACACAGCTAGTAGTTTCAGTATTAGGGAGAGGTAAGGTCAACTTAGCTGAACTACTATATTCTATTCTATTACTACATTCTATTATTAAACCACCCATTTTATAATGTACCTCACATGTACAGAAAGAGTTAACACAGCAGGCCTGACTACTTATCCTTAGGAAACGTTGCTTATAAGGTTGGCCCTTGGTTGGCGACTGGGAACTTGGATTTTGTGAGGGTTTCCACCATTCTCTGATACGAGTGGCTCACCGTGCCTAAACTGTAAAAATATGATTTATGCTGAGCACTGCTTTCCTTCCGGGACTCTAGAAGTTAGTACATGCCAGGCAGAGGCCGCCTATGTGACCAGCCCCCAGGAAGAAGCCTAGGCACTGAGTCTCTATTGAGCTTCCCTGGTTGGCAACATTTTCATATGCTGTTCAAAACTCATGACTGGGGAAATTAAGCATATTTTGTGTGATTCTACTGGGAGAGGCTCCCTGGAAGCCTGTGCATGGTCTCCCTCAGACTTTGTCCCATGCGCCTTTTCCCTCTGCTGATTGTGCTTGGTATCCTTTCACTGAAATTAAAAAAAACCGTAGCCATGAATATGAAGATATGTTGAGTCCTTTGAGTCCTTCTAGGAAATTATCAAACGCGAGGTTTGTCCTGAGGACCTCCAACAAACATTTCTCATTTAAAGATCATTCCCGCTCCCCAATTTTAAAGACAAAATATACTTAAAGACAAAATATATTCTCTGGTATGGTGCAGCAGATAACAGTTAACAATAGCAGTTAACAATAGCACTGATGACCACTGTTTAAGAGGTGAGCAAGGCTTACTTCCTATTTACTCAAAGGAAGAATTCCCCATTATATACAAGCACACATTTCAACCATAGGTGCCAAGCTTTCAGAGGCACTTAGAAGGATTCTGAAGCTAACAGCTCTGAAGCTTGTCATGTATCACTCCAGGAGTATGCTCCTAATAATAAAAGAAATATTAAAACAATAATAAGGCCAGTGCTACAATGCTTTATTTACAAACGATCAGTCACTCAATGATGGCAAAAAATGCCAAACAAAAATTTTACAATAGGGAGCTCTAACTCATTGAAAAGCCAAAGGATAAAACTAGAAATAAGGTCAGACATTATCCTTCCTAACACCTGGTTACATTTCAATGAACAGTGAAATTATTCAAACTCACCATTTTAAATAGCTTACATACCATCCGCAAGGTTAACATCTCTTTTAGGGGATAGAGAAGAGATTGGTATAAAAGGTTATCTGGCAGTGCTTTAGCCATACTGGGTAGTGGAGTCTCAAACGTTTGTTTTACAGTTATACATGTATTTCATATACTCAGAAGAAGCTACGTATCAAATATTACTTTAAAAATTACTTATCTAGCAATTGCTCAGTAATCAATAAAAGTTGTAAAAATATACTTTAAAAAAGTTTATAAGAAGCTTATAAAAAAGTAAATTGTTTCACAAATACCAGGTGGGCCTTGGTCGATTCAGATAATCTTGTATCGTTGGCCCTGAAGACTGGATTGGACCCCTTGATCTGGCCATTGCTATTGGGTTCATATACGCCTTGAGAAAAGAACAAAAATTAATTCCACTAAAGTATCTATTAAAAATGCAAAAGCACATTCAGTTATCAAGCAATCTTTATTGTAAATGTGTACTATATCCAACTAAGCATGAATAATCTGACTAACCAACTTTTCATAATGAAAACTAAATTAAACCCTCTATTAAGTCTTGCAAATTTAGGAAATAATATCACCAATTCATAGAAAATGTGTTTTACCAGGGATTTAATGCAGGGCTTTACAGTGCTTTTTCTTTAAAGGCCAATAACCCTGTGTGGATGATAGCACTCTGTTCATTGGCAGATGAAGAAATTCAGTTCCAAAGGAGTTTAAAAAGATCTAACTCTAAATTTATTCCTTACTCTTAACTTTTATTCCAGAAAATACTGTGTCATACTGATGACAATTTTATTCACCAATTAAGACAACAAAAAATTAAATTATGCTGTGTACACTGTACTTACTATAGCAGAAAAACACTACTAAATTTTAGAGATTTTTTTCCCAAAAATATCTGGAGACAAAACAAAGCAAAAGGTTTCTCTGCTAATGCAAAGAGATGTAGCTATTTTATTAAAATTCACTTTATCTGCTATAGCTATAAAATATGGTCTTAATTCAGCCACAACTTCTTGATACTAATTCAGTTTTTTCAAATTTAATTCAGGTGAACAAATATTTATTAAAAAAACCTCCAAATTTTTAAATATAAATAATTTTGGTTAAAAATGACTATTATCAAGATTAACCTTAATGCCTTAAATCTACTTAACATTCCAAAAGAAGCAAAATGATACAATGTATTTGTTGCATTTTATTTAACAAAATCTGTAAAAATGACCAACTGTTATGGATTGAGTTGTGTCCCACAAAAGTATGTGATGTAAATCCTGACCTCTACACCTGTGGTTATTTATAATCCCATCTGGGAATGGGCTGTCTTTGTTATGTTAGTAAAACAGAATTAGTGTAGGCTGTTCTTGAGTCAATCTCTTTTGAGATATAAAAGAGATTTAAACAAGCAAGCAGAGATGGGGGAAGAAAGATGCCAAGCTACATGAAGACTGCCCAGGAGCAGAAGCTCAAAGAGAGAAGGACCTTCCTCCAGAGCCAGCAGATAAAGAAAACCTTCCCCTAGAGCCAGCACTCTGAATTCGGACTTACTGCCTCCTAAACTGTGAGAATATAAATTTGTGTAAGATAACCACTTGTGGTATTTCTGTTACAGCAGTACTAGATAACTAAGACAGTGACATTCCCCATCTTTATAACAAGTTATGTATTTACAAATTTCTCTAACACAGTAAACAATATAAAACTACCATAAATAACACAGTATACTGAAAACTACTGCCATTCAGCTGGACACTGCCTAATTACTTGGAATGAAAAACACAAACTTCAAACATAGTTTTCCTACAGAACGGAACTAAAGCTAGAGTTCCTAGTGTCAGGGATATTTATAGAATCAGGGCTAGATGTGGATATCCATTTTTAAAAATCTGAATACATGTACACCAAAATGTGAGGGAAGATGTCCACTTTCATCATTTCATACACTGAAGAAAAACTTACGTGATGCTAAAGACAGAGGCATACATTTATATTTTTTATGTAAATTATGCCCTCAAATATTTCCTTCAACTGCCTTTGCTAAGAATTTCAATCTTTTTGTGTGGAAATGTGACAACCAATGAAGGCCACAGATAGAAGAGTTGTTAGCCTGACTAACCACACTACTGACAATTCTAGTAACAGAAGCAAGTACAATGTACAACCTAAGTTCATTATTTATAAAACAGGAGTGTTATTCGGATCACTTTTGATTTCTTTGGTTTCATGTCATAATTTTAGCAATATCTAATTCACCACCTGTCAGCTTGTTGTACTGTGGAGGCTTACATGTTGCTATGATGCTGGAAGCTATGCCACTGGTATTTCAAATACCAGCAGGGTCACCAGTGGTGGATAGATTTAGCTTCCAGACTAAGGCAGACTAGGAAGAAAGGCACGGTGATCTACTTTCAAAAACTAGCCACTGAAAACTCTATGGAGCAGTTCTACTCTGCATACTTGGGGTAGCCATGAGTTAGAATTGACTTGACTGCAACTAACAAACAAGGCTTTTTATAGCTATTATGCAACAGTTTGAAAAATAATGCTCCTCACACTAACAGGGTGGATGGTTAGGCATTAGTTAAAATACAGAAATCGTGCAATTTCTCAAAACATCTTATTAAGACTTAATCACTGTAAGTACCATGATCCTGCAAATCAAATCATCTACATGCATATGTAACTAGAATTGTCTATGACTGCCACTGTTGCATGAGTTTGGGTAACAGAAAACGAATTCCTTTTGAAACTCAGGATGGTAAACTGGGCTTGAGGAAATATAAATGTGGGCAGGCATGAACAGAGCAATGCAGTAAAACTGCTAAGGACACACTGTGCAGAATGTCATATGTTACTTTGATTACCTATTTTCATTTTGAGGCTATATCTACTTTAGAGGGCACAATGTAACAACAGAAAAGAACATGAACTAAACTTCAGGAAAACAATGGGCACAAAGGGTGGCCATCACTGAAAACCTTTTAAAAAAATCTGAGAATTAAAAATGTTAAGTTAAAAAAAAGACTGTTCAACCTGAAACTTAATGATTTTTTTGGAAAGCAATCCTCTCAACATTAAAACAATAACTGTACCATCATGTGAGAAGACTAGAAATGCTTCGAAGACAATCTTGAAAAATGTCAATATTTTCAGAGGCAAACAAATGTCCATTTTTATTACTCAAAATCAGAAGGTGGTATGATGTATTGAACTGAATGTCAGATGATCCAAGTTTTGTCCCAAGTTTAAGCAGTTCTGTCAGGCTTCCCTTTCCTCCGCCTCCATGCAACGAGGAGACTGAATTAGACAATCTGTAAGTATCTCCCACCTCTATAATGTCATGTTTTTCATTCCCACAACCTCTGAAGTATAAACAAAATGTTATCAGAACACTGTGCCATGATAGCATACCAAAAGTAATACGTGGAGCCCAGAGTTGTTATCAAAATGCTCTGCAAAACAATTTGATAAAATTTTCAGATGCTTTAAAGGGACGTGAAAGCCAATACTTTTTCCAGTAAAACAAAACGTTTTAGGCCTCTGTATGAAACTGTAGGAGTCTTGGTGGTGGACTGGTTAAGAGGATGGCTGCTGTTCAAAAGGTGGGCAGTTCAAATCCACCCTTGGAAACCTTATAGAGAAGTTCTACTCTGTCCTATAGGGTTGCTATGAGTTGGAATTGACTCAGTGGCAACGGGTTTGATATGAAACTGAACTCAAGGTCAAGTAATTTCTATACGTTCAAGGCCCAAAGCCATTAAAGAGTCCAAACACTAATACCTCAAGCGTACGGATTCTCCAGCATAATACTATTTCAACTCTACGAGAGTCAGGATATTACAGTGAGATCTGACCCGCAGCCAGGAAAGCAGAAAAGAACACGTCTCAACTTTGTAATCAAGGTTTGTTACCACAGTGGTTCAGAGCCATTTTCAATTACAAAAACATATAAAATTAAAACAAATGTTTTTAAGATGGGAAATGTCATCATTTCATAAAAGGCTCTTTTAAAAAGCGCACACACAGCACAAAGGAAATAATCGTCAAAAAAGCTAGTTCGTTAAATTTAGTATATTAGCTTTAACTGCACTTTTCTCATCTTGCTGCTCAGTAGTTAAAAACTCTGTCATAGATAAGCCTGGAAACTATTAGGCTGGAAGCTAATCTTATTGCTACTCGCTTATGTTTACCACTCGTACAACCCGGCTTACCAAACCAACCACCCTCCTCTCCTCAGCGATCTCTACTTCTGAAATGCCCTTCTCCCATCTTCACCTGTCAAAAGTACCTTTTTTCTGAATTCTCTCAAAACTCTATCAGCCACCGTTTCTTACTCTTTCCGCTATTATTTATGTATCTCCTTTACCAAAGTAATAACTTTCGCCAAGCAACTGCCTGGGCATCTTGCCTTATGTGGTCTCAACTACTCTGCAAGGTGTGGGTAACAACGAACCCCTTTTACAGACGAAGAAATGAAGAAACTGAGGCTCAAAGAAGAAAAGCAACTCGTCCTGGGTTACCCAATTCCCAAGGGTCCAGAACTAAGACTCCAGTCTGTGCGTGACTCCAAAGCCAACTATTTTCACGCTATTCATTCCTTCACAAAGCCTATTATTAGGTGCCGGGCAGTGTCGGTCGCTGGGGACACAAAGCCAAATGCTGCGATCACCATTCGCAAACTGGAGCCTATCTGCCGCTATAAGTGGGCGCTCTGCAGGCCCCCGAGTGCAGGAGCTGCGTTCGAGGGCTACGCATCCCTGAGGAGCGCTGCGCAAAGCGCCTCCATCCAACTTGGGTGCTCAAGAGAAGAAGGCGTGGAGCCGGGGTGAGCTAACTGGAGGCACGGGCGTGTCCCGGAGCCTCCAAGGGCTTCAGACTGCAGGAACCTACGGGAGCGGGCAGATCTCTTCCAAGCTGTTACGGCTCTAAAAACTGGGCACTACTGGCCCGGCTGCGGGCGGAAAAAGAGCCAGAAAGCGGCGCCAGAGGGTGCGGCGGTTTGGGGAGAGAATAAGGGGCCCGAAGCCGCCAACTATGTGAGCGGCGCACGCGCATCTAGGGCCGGCGGGACTGCCGGATCTCCGGGCCTGAGGTCCAAACGCGGCCGCTGGCCCTCAGCCTGGGAAGGGAAGGAAGATGGGCCTCGCTGTCCTGCCGTCGGGCCCCACGTCACCCCATTGGTTTCCCCGCCGGGCACTCACCACCCGATTGTCCCGCTTCCCCATGGTGCTGGAGGGCTTGAGAACTGCACGGTCAGATGCCAAGGGAGACCAAGCCTCACAGACAGCCAAAGCCGGCCCGCCGCAGTTCCTTCTGCCTTTTCCCACCCCGCCCAGAGAGCGGCGCCGCGCGGATCCGGGCGGCCACGCCCGGCCACAGCGCCCCCTGCCGCCGCGGAGGAGAGGCAGGCGCCGGCGACTACCCGCGGGTCCACGGGTCGCGTAGGGATTCCTGTTGTTTATCACCCACCCAAGATCCGGTAGGTACTGCCCGTCTGTACTCCCCGCAGCCTCACCAAGGCAGCTCTCTTCCGTTTGCCTTGGATCGTTTTGCTTTCTTCCTTTCTTCATGAGCAGAAATACTCGTTGTAAGGGATACCAAGATTTACTGCAACGCTTACTCCAAGACATAGTGTGCGTGGCATTGTGCAAGTGCTGGAGATAAGATGAGGACCAGAAATGACGTGATCCATCACAGAGTCCATCTGCTGGTGGGGGAGAAAGATAGTGCTGTCACAGATGTAGCTAACGAAATTGCTCTTTTAGCTCAATTCCATTCATGTATTCATTTCACAGGTATTTACTGAACATCAGCTTTGTGTAAACCGCTTGATGGGTGACCGAAAGCTGGAGCTGGGGCAGGACACAAAGATGATTAAGAAACACTCTTTGCCTTCTAGGGGCCTCCTTATAACTAGGTGGGGGAGCTGAACATACACATGGCTAACTCTACTGCGCTCATGGCATAACATTGTCATGCAGTACTGAAACTTCAACGGAGGTGACCTGGGCTCCAGAGAACAGTATATTATATTTATTAAGTATTTACAAGACTTGGATAAAGCTAGGCCCCTTTGGATCCATCTCAGCACAGTGTCATTAGAGATTAATTGAAAATCAATTTGGATCTTTTTCTGGACTCTTGGTTGGAAAAAATTGCAAAATGCGGCTTATACTAATTACATATAAGAAAACTCCTTAAAAGCATCTTTCCTAATCTTTGGTTCCCTCCCTCACTTTTTCATACTGCATTGCTCAACAGATGCTCCAAACTCCCATTTTCTTTCTCAAAACTTTCTCAAACTCTCATAAATGCTGCCCTTGGTGGCTCTACTACCCACTAAACATTAATTCTTCTTGAGTAACCCATTTTGCTTTTCAGTGTAAATTGAGAGTCTTTAGTCTTTCATTTCTTTTCTCTCCCATTACCCCTGACTTAAGCTAGGGCTCTCTGACTGAAGACAGGCTTCTCTTGATGTAGAAGAGGGGAGAATCTTTGAATATTCTGTTATTCTTTTTTTATGGCACATTTATAGTGTTTTTAATGTTCAAGGCACTTTACAGATATTATTTCTAACAACCCATCATGATATGCATTATATTACCTGTGGGAGAATATGTTTTTATTTTCCCCCTTTAGCTCCTTGTTATCTTTCCTTCCTTTACCCTTTGGCTGGTTTTACAAAGTACACAGTTTTGTTTTGTTTTTAATATACAAATGCTGTGAGTCAACAAAAGGGTTTGTGTTTCTTGTTGATGTCTCCCAGGAAGAACCTGAACTTTTCCCTGGTAATGTACACGGCCCCTCCTTGACAGAACATGGACACCAAGGGAGGACAGAGAAACAGAAGAGTGACAGAGGGGTCTGTGGGGATAATGAAGAAGGAGGCCAGAGCTATTGGGAGCTGTCTCAGTGGACTCCATAAAGTCTGGATCAGTCCTGGCCTTCTCATGATATGACTCACAGTGGCTCAATAGGAAGGGTAAAGAAATGTTTTACGTATCCTCTATACAAGTGTGATGTGCTAATAAACATGCTTCTAGTAATGGACCTATGTATCCTCCCAAATGTTCTAGAAATAACCGAGGAATTATATTCCACGTTTCAGATAAGAAAACTGAAGCTACGAGAAGCCAGGTAGTTTGCTCTAGGTTCACAGCAAGAAAGCACAGAAACTGAGGATTCAGAGGTAGGTGTGGCCTTTCTTACAACAAGACGCTGCCTTTGGAGGGGAATTGAGGAGTAGCATCGTTGTTGCTGTGTGTCAACAAGTCGATTCTGTCTCATTGTGATCTAGAGGACAGAGGAGAATTGCCCCATAAGGTTTCCCAGGCTGTAATGTTTATGGGAGCAGATTGCCTGGTCTTTCTGGAGCAGATTGCTGGTAGGTAGGAACCAGGGATCTTTCTGTTAGCAGTGGAGCTCTTTAACCATTGCTCCACCAGAGCTCCTTGCCGAAGTAGCATTAAGGGGCAGGATCTATGGGTGGCTGCCTGGGGCGCTAGGCTTAATGGGGCTAAAGTATTATCAAACAAAGTAAATATCAAGTAGTTAACATAAGTTAATAATAATAAAAAAAAAATTGCCCTCGAATCTGACTCATAGTGACCCTTTTAGCAGAGGCATCTAAGGATGGCAGGTATGGGATGTGCCCTGGGCATCACTTGAAGGGGGGTGGGGGGTGCAGAGCAGTTGAAAGACATCAGAGAGGAAAGAAACCAATGGCTGGAGAGCCGCTGGGTTAACAGCTAAGATAAAATGGAAAGAGTCATGAAGGGAACTCTGACCATCTTCACAGAGAAATGGATGAAAGGTTTGCTCGTTTGCATGATGCTGACGCCAACTTTGGGTTCTTTCTGGATATGGAGGGACTGTGTTACAGTTCTTTAGTAATGACCTAAAGAAAAGTGAGAAAATTTGGACAAATTCGCCAGCTGTGATGTTGATGGACAGGAGCTATATGAAGAAATTTTGGACTGTAAAATGTTGCTATCAAGTTGAGCCAACATGAAAATATCAAGACCTGAAGAGCTTCTCGAATTTATTGTTCAGTGTGAAGATGAGAGCATCTTCCCCAGTCTTCGAATTGCTATTCAGATAATGCTAACCAGCCCAGTTTCATCACCAGCTGTAAGAGATCATTCAGCAAGTTAAACCTAATACTTCTGTATTTCAGAGCCTTCAGGGTCAAAGCAGACTGTGATCTTGCTCTGCTGAGTGTAGAAAGACACTGAAATAAATTACGTTGAGAGCATCATAGACCAGTTTTCATCAGTGAAAGCAAGGAAGGTGCAGTTGTAATTTTCATGTAGTGCCATAATGTGTCAAATGAAAGATTAACAAGCTTGACTTGTATTTTTGAGCTGATACTATGGTAAAGTTATCTAAAAGAGGAGTGTCAGATTTTTGGACAGGAGCTCAATTTCAGTGTTTGCCGTTTTGTTGTTGCTAGGTGCCATCGAGTTGGTTCCAACTCATAGCAACCCTATGTACAACAGAATGAAACACTGCCTGGTCCTGCACCATCCTCGCAATTGTTCCTATGTTTAAGGCCATTGTTGCAGCCACTGTGTCAGTTCATCTCACTGAGGGGCTTCCTGTTTTGCTGAGCCTCTACTTTGCCAAGTGTCTTAGTCATCTAGTGCTGCTATAACAGAAATACCACAAGTGGATGGTTTTAACGAAGAGAAGTTTATTTCCTCACAGTCAAAGTAGGCTAAAAGTCCAAATTCAGGGCATCAGCTCCAGCGGAAGGCTTTTTCTCTCTGTTGGCCTTCTTCTCTTCAGTGTTCCCCCAGACTAGGAGCTTCTCGGTGCAGGAACCCCGGTCCAAAGGACGCTCTCTGCTCCCAGCACTGCTTTCTTGATGGTATGAGGTCCCCCTGTCTCTCTGCTCACCTCTCTGTTTTATATCTCAAGAGATTGCCTCAGGACACAATCCAATCTTGTGGATTGAGTCCTACTTTACTAACACAACTGCCACCCATCCTCCCTCATTAACATGATAGAGGCAGGATTTACAACATATGGGAAAATCACACAATACCAGGAATCATGGCCCAGCCAAATTGATACACACGTTTGGGGGGACATAATTCAATCCATGACACCAAGCATGATGTTCTTGCCATAGAAGCTATTTTCTGTAGATATGCCTCTGCCTGTAGGACAGAGTAGAACTGCCCCATAGGGTTTCCAAGGTTGTAATCTTTGCAGAAGCATCTTCCTCCTGTGGAGCAGCTGGTAGGTTCAAACCCCCAATCTTTTGGTTAGCAGCTGAGTGCTTAACCACCGCACCACCAGGGCTCCTTTAGGTTAATGCAGATGTTCCCAAAGTATGTTCCGTGGCACAATGACGTAAGTAGGGTGCGCGAATCGCCAATGTAGAAAATACTCTTGTATTTAAGAAATTAATTACTGTTTATTTCTTACTTTGTTCTAAATATATTTTTATTACATTATTTCCCTCAATTTGTCAATCTGTTGTTTGAAATAAAGTAAATGAACAAGTAGACTTTTTTCTGGTGCTGTTATATTAAAGGGTACCACTGTCACTGTAGGCTCTGGGTGCAAAAGTATCTTCAACTGGACCTGATTACGGGTGAACTTTGAAGATGGGATGATTTCCCATTGAGGAGCTGACAGGGAAGGACATTCCAAACTGAGGGAATAGCCTGCGTAGAAGGAAAGGGGATTTGGTCAGGTGTGGTGGCATAGACCACATGTGGTAGAGAGAAAATAAGGCTGGGAAAGTACACTGGAGCAGGAGGTAAAGGGCCTCGAAAGCTGAGGAAAAATTTTGATTTTATTCGGCAGGCAAAGCTTTTTGAATTGGGGCATAACCTGAGCATTGACAGGGTGTAAAGCTGTAAATAGTGACAAAGGGCCTTTAAGTACTGATAATAATTCATGGAGAGAGGGATTGTCTTAGTCATCTAGTGCTGCCGTAACAGAAATACCACAAGTGGATGGTTTTAACAAAGAGAAGTTTATTTATTTCCTTACAGTAAAGTAGGCTAAAAGTCCAAATTCAGGGTGTCAGCTCCAGGGGAAGGCTTTTTCTCTCTCTTGGCCTTCTCATCAGCGTTCCCCCGGACTAGGAGCTTCTCGGTGCAGGGACCCCGGTCCAAAGACGCGCTCTGCTCCTGGCACTGCTTTCTTGATGGTATGAGGTCCCCCGTCTCACTGCTCACTTCTGTCTTTTATATCTCAAGACATTGCGTCAGGACACAATCCAGTCTTGTAGATCCAGTCCT
>NW_004444189.1:1713857-1715221 GCF_000243295.1 Trichechus manatus latirostris
TGTATTCAGGGGTTTTTTCAAACGAATTTGAATCATGAAAACCAAGTAGCCATTCACTTGAATCATTTTCTTTTTGTAAATCCCAGGTTTAGTATTTTTAATGGATGAAGGCAGTGGAAATTAACAAGTAAAGTTGAGTCAGAAAGGAAAATTCCTGATGTTCATGAACTTAACTGAATCAATGGGTTATAGTTCCACTATAACTTTCCTCCTGTTACATCCCCGTTGAGGTGACTCATAAGCTATGAAAGTTCTTGTTGAACTATTTCAGATTGGCTTTCGTTAGCATTGAAGGAGAACACCTTCGATTTTTTTTTTTAATCAACTTTATTGAGATGTAGTTTATATGCAATAAAATTTACCAGTTTTAAGTGTACAGTTTGATGAGTTTTGATAAATGTATACAGTCATGTAACCTTTGCCACAATCAAGATACAGAACATTTTCGTCCCTCTAAAGACTTCCTCATGCCCTTTTACAGTTTAACCCACTTCCCTCTCTCCTTACCACTGGAAGCTGCTGATGACTTCTGATTTCTACTCATAACAACCCCATGTGACAGAGTAGCACTGCCCCATAGGGTTTTCTAGGCTGTAATCTTTATGGAAGCAGGTTGCTAGGTTTTTCTCCCACGGAGCAGCTGGGTGGGTTTGAACTCCCAACCTTTCAGTTAACAGTGGAGTGCTTAACCTTTGCGCCCTCAGGGCTCATTAATCAAACAGTAGGTAGCCTTTAATGTCTGGCTTATTTCACTCAGCATAATGCTTTTGATATTCATCCATGTTGTAGTGTGTATCAGTGGTTGTTCCTTTTTATTGCTAAGTAGTATTCCATTGTATGGCTAACCCACAATTTGCTTATCCAGTCCCCCTTTGATAGACATTTGGTTTGTTCCCAGTTTTGCCTTTGATAGACATTTGGTTTGTTTCCAGTTATTAAGCTGCTATGAACATTCATATAAAAGTGTTTCTATGTACATTATGTTTTTATTTCTTTCCCGTAAATATGTAGAAGTGTTATGGCTGGATTGATAAATATATGTTTAATTCCTCAACTGTTTCCAAAGTAGCTGTATCATTTTGCATTCACACTATCAATGATGAGAATTACAGTTGTTCCACATTCTCATCGACACTTGGAGTTGTCAAAGTAGAAAAATTTTTAGGCATTCTAGTAGATGTTGACTATGCAAAAGCATACGACTGTGTGGATCATAACAAATTATGGATAACATTGCAAAGAATGAGAATTCCAGAACACTTAATTGTGCTCATTAGGAACCTGTACATAGATCAAGAGGCAGTTGTTCGAATAGAACAAGGGGATAGTGTGTGGTTTAAAGTCAGGAAAGGTGTTCGTCAGGG
>NW_004444189.1:1716129-1719984 GCF_000243295.1 Trichechus manatus latirostris
GATTTGATGACACCTGACAACAACAACAAGAGGAGATGTGTAGTTTAATTTGCACTTCCCTAACGACTAATGGAAACCCTACTGGCATAGTGGTTAAGAGCCACAGCTGCTAACCAAAAGTCCGCAGTTTGAATCCACCAGGTGCTCTTTGGAAACTGTATGGGGCAGCTCTCCTCTGTCCTATGGGGTCACTATGAGGCAGAATTGACTCGACAGCAACAGCTTTGTCTTCCTTGGTGAAGGTAAATTCAAATCTTTTGCCCATTTTAAAAATCAGGTTATTTGTCTGAATACTTTTTGTTGTACTGAGGTTTGAGGTCGCCAACAAAAGACACAGATCACACATGCTGTATGAGTGCATGAGTAAACACTTTACTCACTTAGAGAAGAGACAGAGCAAGATCAGCTTCACTAGTGGGCAGCAGTCTCCCATAGCCAGCAGGATCGTCCCCATGTATGGCCAGGGCGGGGTAGATGTTCTACGTTCACCCCTCTTGTGCCATAGTTGAGAGACCCTATTCCCTTACCACAGCGAACAGATATAGAAGTAGGATTGGTCAGGTGCTTTATGGTACCCGCGCATGTGCAAGAGACAGAGAAAGTTACTGTGTGCACAGAACAGGGGGAAGTTTTCTCCAATAAGGAAGAAGAAGAAATTGAGAGAGAGAGAGCGATCCAATTCCCAGCCTTCTTATCATAGAACATTCTGGGCCTGAGGCTTTTACTTAGGTGGCCTGAATAGGAGGCATAGAGGCAGACTGTTCCCCCAACACTAATCCTTTGTATATGCTTTGCATTTTTTTTTCTCCCAATCTGTGGCTTGCCTTTTCATTTTCTTAGTACTGTCAAATAGCCAAAGTTTTAAAATTTTATGAAGTCCCATTTTTCAATATTTTGTTTTTGTGTCCTATCTAAGAAATCTTTGTCCAACCCAAGGTCACAAAGATTTTCTCCTATGTTTTCTTCTTTAAGTTTTATAGTCTTAGCTCTTATTTTTAGGTCCAAGATCTATTTTGAGTTAAATTTTTTTATGGTGTGAAGTAAAGGCCAAAGTTCATTTTTTTCCCATATGAATATCCAATTTTTCCAGAAACATTTGTTGGAAACATAGTCTTTTCCCCCCTTGAATTACCTTGGCATCTTTGTCAAAAACCAGTTCACCAATATATTGTTGGAGAGGCTGTGGGGAGATTGGAACTCTTATGCACTGCTGGTGGTAATGGAAAATGGTACAAGCACTTTGGAAAATGATATGGTGCTTCCTTAAAAAGCTAGAAATAGAAATACCATAGGATCCGGCAATCCCACTCCTAAGAATATACCTGAGAGAAATAAGAGCCATCACACGAATAGACATATGCACATCCATGTTCATTGCAGCACCTACTCACAATAGCAAAAAGGTGGGAACAACCTAAATGCCCATCAACAGACGAATGGGTAAACAAATTCTGGTACATACACACAATGGAATACTATGCAATGATAAAGAACAATGATGAATCTATGCAACATCTCACAAGATGGACGAATCTGGAGGACATTATGGCTGAGTGAAAAAAGTCTGTCACAAAAGGACAAATATTGTATGAGACCACTGTTATAAGAACTCAAGAAAAGGTTTACACACACAAAAAAGCATTCTTTGATGGTTACGAGGGTGAGGAGGGAGGAGATGGGAAATCACTAACTAGATAGCAGACAAAGGACAACTTTGGAGAAGGGAAGGACAACACACGGGAGGTCAGCACAACCAGACAAAGGCAAAAGCAAAGAAGTTTCCTAGAAACATCCAAACACTTTGAGGGACAGAGTAGCTGGGGCTGAGACCTGAGGACCATAGTTTTGGGTGATATCTAGGTCAATGGGTGTAACATGTTTATAAAGAATATGTTCTATATCCCACTTTGGTGAGTAGCGTCTAATTGCCTAATTCCCCCCTAAAGCCAGCTCCACCTACATTCTCCTCATCTCAGTAAATGGAAATTTGATCTTTTCACTTGCTCAGGCCAAAAACCTTAGAGATGTCCTAGTTTCTTCTCGATCTCTCAGTGCTACATTCAATTTATCTGCACATGCTGTCAGCTTTACCTTCAAAATATAATCTTCCCTCCACTTTTTACCACCTCCACTGCTTTCACTTTGATCAAAGCCACTGTTATCCCTCACTTGGATTATTTCAGTAGCCTTCTGACTGGTTTCCCTGCTTCCTTTATTGCTGCCCTAAAGTCTATTCTCAATAGAACAGCCAGCGTGGTACTTTTAAAACATGTCAGATCATATGTCACTTCTGTGCTTCTCACCTTCCAATGACTTCCCATTTTATTCAGAGAAAATTCTTTACATTGGCCTATGAGTCCCTACAAGATGCGCTTCCCTCTATAACTTACTTCTCTGAAATATCTCCTAGCTTTCTCCTCTAGCATAGTCAGCTATAGCCACGCTAGCCTTCTTGCTATTGTTTGAATATGTCCATCATGCTCCTGCCTCAAGGCATTTGCACAGGCTGTTCCTTTATCACATATCCACCTGGCTCCTTCTGCTGAAGGTCTTTGACCAAACGTCACTTTCTCCATGAGGTCCTCACTGACAAACCTATTTAAAATTGCCCCTACCCCCAGCACTTTCTATTATTTTTCTCTATTTTATTTTTTTACACAACACTCAACTATTATTGTACTAGACATTTTATTAAAGGTGTTTGTCTGTCTTCCCTCACTAGAAAATAAGCTCCATAAAGGCAAGAATTTTTTGAATATTTTGTTCACAGCCATATCCCAGTGCCTAGGACAGTATCTGGCACATAATAGGTGCTCAATAAATGTTCAGTAAATGAAGCAATGAATTTTCACACCACTAAATCTACAAACCTGTATGCATCTGTACCCGCCGTCTTTGCCTGCCCTCCTATTAGATTCGCAATCCCTTCCTCTATCAAAAACCAACTTTTTTTTTTTTTTTTAAATATCAAAGACCTCTTGTGCTTCCTGTCCCCTACCCCCCTCACCCCTTCTAAATGACTTTGTTCTGGCTTTTATTCCCTTTCTCTCCTTCACTTTCAATTTTGAGCTAGCTTAAGTTCAAAAAAAGAAAGAAGCTGGGGGCAGACTTCATTATAAGGATACAAGGAGTTTCAGAACCCAGGGAACAGGAACCAGAAGGTTCTCTGCATGTTTCCTTCTCTCTCCACAGATTGCGCCCTCATGCTCCTCTGTACTCATGAGGAGAAATATAGCCACCTGCACCCCTGAATGTGTATGTAGCAGTTCCAGGCATGTAAGAGATTGACACATAATCAGTCTCTAGGTCCCCAACCCCATGGGGAAAACCTGTTTGCTCCATCTGTTATGTCCAGGAGAATGGGGTTTGTAGAACAAATATGGCCTCCTGGGACCCATCCCTGACATTGAGAATTCTTCCCCTGAGAATAGGTGTTGTGGATTGAGTTGTCCTCAAAGATATGTTGAAATCCTAACCCCTGTACCTATGAATGTGACCCCATTTGGGGAAATAGGATCTTTCTTTGACTGTCTTATCAGTTATGTTAACTTGGTCATACTGGAGTATGGTGGGTCCTAATCCCTTCCTTCTGAGTGGTGTCTTGTAGAAGCGCAGAACAGACACGGAGAAAAAGTCACACTGGGGAGACAACATGAAGTTACCAAAGCAAAGAATGCCAAATGCCTGAGGCTACCAGAGCTGGATGAGATAAGGAAGGATCTTCTTTGAAGGCAAAGAGAGACTGCATGACCCTGAATTAGGACTTCTAGCCTCCAGAACTGTTAGAGAATAAATTTCTGCTCTTCAAAACCGCCCACTTTGTGGTATTTTTGTTATGGCAGCACTAGGTAACTA
>NW_004444189.1:1720272-1752800 GCF_000243295.1 Trichechus manatus latirostris
GTTCTAAGTGAAGGAGCCCTGTTGACACAGTGGTTAAAGAGATCAGCTACTAGCTAACTGAAAGATCGGAGATCGAACACATCAGCCGCTCCGAGGAAGAAAGATGTGGCTGTCTGATTCCGTAAAGATTTACAGCCTTGGAAACCATATGGGGCAGTTCCACCCTATAGGTCACTATAAGTTGGAATTGACTGGATGGCAGTGGGTTTGGTTTTTTTTTTGGTATCGTTCTAGGTGAATATAGTGAGAAAACCTAAGGATCTTCTCATATACAGCTTCTAAAAATGGGCCAGTCAATCCTGGTTATTGATGCCTATGGTTTGTGGAAATGAATAGTTATTAACTGGCCTCTTAATAAGCTACAATTTCTTAATTATAGTCAAATTCATGACTCTTTGTATTATCCCTCCGGAATATTTCTTGTAATTAAAAAAAAAATTTAATGCAATTTAGGGCCTTTTTTTAAAAAACAACAACAACAACAACAACAACAAAGCAAGTCCTCTTGGGGCCTGGCAGAGAATTCTGGAGAACTAATTAAAAAATATCTGATATTATGTACAGTGGTGCATACACAATGAGGAAAATAAATATATGTCAGACAGCAGCCATGGTCCCCCTTTTGGTTTATCGTGCAATATCTCAGGAGCTGCTTTGTCTACTCATCACTGCATCTAACACGTAAGTGGTCAAACAAAATGGGCAAACATGAACAGAAATTATCCTCTTCTTTAAAATCCTTCAGTGGTTTCAGACTCCTTTATATGGCTTATAAAGCCCTTCTTGAACCTTACCTCCTGCCTCTTCTTCACACCCAGCCCCCTGCCAAGTGTTTTTTCAAACTGTACATAGGTCATGGCCTATTAGTAGGGTTGTGAAATCAACTTAGTGGGTTGCCTCCAGCATTTTCAAAGAGTAGGATAGAATAAATAGAGAGTATGAGCAGGACGCACAGTTTTTGATATACGTATGTGTGTGTGTGTGTGTGTGTGTGTGTATATACCAGATCATGCTGTTGGATTATATTTCTTTCTAAAGGTTGTGATCAAAATCTTTGAAAGCCACTGCCCTAGATGCAATCTCACCAATCTTCCTGCCCTTTCCTGCCTGCTCTTTCATGACTGCAGACCTTTGCATACGCTGCTGTTTATGCGATGTTTCCCCTTGTATGATTGGCAAACATTGACTTGTGTTTTTGAGTCCATTCAAGCATCATTTGTGATGTGAAATCTTCACTTATCCCCAGGTTATCAGCAATTGGTCACACAATCTTTTTTTTTTAATCAGCCCCCTCCTTCATTTTCTAAGCTTTGGATAGGGCTGGTCATTCCTTGCTCATTTTTGCATTTCCAGTGTTTAGCATAGTGAACTAATGAGGGTTCAATAATGATTCGTTGAATGAACACTAAGCTTAATGAGCTGCTACTTACTTTAATATATTAACATTTGAAGCTTGAAGTCTCTTAAGACAAAACTTTAAAACATATTCTGCTAAAACTTGCTGTTTAGTTATATATCACTTACTGCAGCTAGGTTTTACATTAAAGAAAAAAGGAAACTAGCCAGGATAGTTATTCATCTCCAAGAAAGCAGTTAAAAATTGTTGTTTCTTTGCTTGAGCTGCTTATGTACAACTAAACACCTCATGGAATTTGGTTTCTTGGTTTGGAGGTTTAGGGTCATGGTTTCATGGGATATCTCAGTTAACTGCCCTAATAATGTGTTTAGTGCTTCTGTTCTACCTCCTAGTTGGTTGCACAGTGCCTGGGGTCTTACATGTTTGCAAGCGGCCATCCCAGGTGCCATAATTGGTCCCTATTCACCTGGAGCAACAGAGGAAGGACAGTCAGGAACAGGAGGAGGAAATGGCATGTGTGGTTAATTGTCTCCATGAGCAACTGCCTCCTTTGCCATGAGACCAGAACTGGATGGTGCCTGGCTACCATTACTGAACATTTTGATCAAGGATTCTATAGAAGAGTCCTAGATCAAAAGGGGGAAATCACAAAACAGAATTTCAAATTCTCAGAGAATCCAGATTTTCTGGAGCCACGGAGGCTGGATGAACCCCTGAAATTATTGCCCTGGGATAATCTTTAAATGAAAAGTATCCCCTGAAGTCTTCTTAAAACCAACAGTAGTTTAGCTTCACTAGTAAAGAATGTCTGCCTTGAGCCATGTGCTCTTTTAAGATCTATATGGGATCAAATTGACAACAGCAACTCAATAGATTAGATAGGAACCTTGGGGGGCAGTGAGTTTATGTTAATGGGGGAGGAACAATTTGGAAAAGAAGGATGAGAACTGTTGCACAACTTGAAGAATGTAATGTCACTGAATTGTCCATATAGAAACTGTTCGTTTATGTGTTGCTGTATGTATTCTCAACAACAAAAAATAAAATTAATTACAAAATTGCTGTTTTATTATCTTTATTTGCTACCAATATGTTTTATTGTAAGAAGTTGTACAAAAGGTATGATAAATATACAAATCATTTTCTCTATTTACTTCAATTTAGCCCGTGCATATGTGAAAACAATTGACAGTGACATTTCAACACCAATTTAAAAAAAAAAAAATTCCATTATCTGACAATAAATACCTAAATTTGCATTCTAGCACCCAGTAAGACATCCAGTTTCCAAAGGATTATTTATCTGTAACCCTCTGAATTTTCTGACATGTTACCATTGCCATTGAACAGAGTCACCACTGTCATTCTCCCTCTCCAAATAAGTCATACAGTAAGGCCCACGCTAAAATGGCTACATTTGACCTCAGAAACTCTGGGTCATAAAGCATCCCTTATTTGAGCTACATTTTTAAACACAGATTTCTAGTGATGGGGTATTTAATATAAGTTTTCGTGGTCTTTGGATTACATATTTTACATGACATAAACACTTTTCTATTCTTCTCTTAAGGCATGAAGGTTCTAGATAAATTGACTTGTATTTCCACCTTCCTCAAGGTCCCTGGGTGATGCAAATGGTTAACATGCTGGGCTGCTAACCGAAAGGTTGGAGGTTCAAGTCCACCCAGAGGTTAGTCAAAGACGACTTGATGGCAATTGGTTTTCAAGTGGAGGAAGGAAGAGCATTCAGCTCAAGAGGCTATGAGGAGGGTAATCTTAGAAATACATACGTATATGTCTTAGGAGGGCTTTCTGTATGGAATGGAGGAATGGTCGATAGAGTGAGATGTTCCTGTCTATATCCGAGGCCATTTTTCTGTGAGGGCTAAACAATTCAAATACATAGGAAGGTCCCTGCTTTCAGACAGCTGGGCTGCACCCACACTTCGGGAGAGCACAGGGTTTATATGCCCTGTGAGGAAGGATTCCCAGGTGGACCTGACAGGCCAGTGTGGTCATTCTCAATCATGTGTACAGAGAAAAAAGCAGAAGCAATATCTAACACCAAGTCACCTGCCAAAATTCTTGTAAGACTGTGTTACAAGCAGTGAACTTCCACACTGCTTCTTTTACCTGCTGCACCCAAAGCACCAAAACAGAGCATTTTGTAGCAATATGAGCAAACGGAATGAGAGTAATTATGCACCTTTAAGGAACATGCACCCTTGTGAGTCTGTACCCTGATATTAACACAGCAGAATGAGTTTCAAGTATGAAGAAATACAGTAAAAGTATGGCCTGTGGGTGGGTAGAAAATAGCAGCCTGGAATGTGGTTTGTATTCTTGGTTAATTTTTCTCTTTGTACCACAGCCCAAACTGAATGCTCTGTAGAATGACTTGGTTTAAAAATCAAGATGCATACAAAGAATCTAGAGTGCACTTGTGTGTGGTGTCATGAGCACATTTGGTGCCCAGCATCAGGAACCTTCTCTTGATAACTGTGGCCAGCTGAGGTCAAGTGGGGATGGTGGCCAGGTCTAGGCAGGCATACCCATGGCATCCGTCTAAATATCTCTCATCACGTCTCAGACGACCAAAGAGTGGCAGACGTGGATGGGAGAGCACCATGTGCACAGGCCAGGATGGTGGCAAGGAACACTTTGGTGGGAGGGAGACGGAGATGCAGGGAAGAGGCGGGGGTTGGTCACCCTGGGCCGGCTCACAGACTAGATTAACACCTGACATGCATAACCTCTACATAGAAACATAGAATCCAACAGGTCAAATGTCCAAATAAAGTTTTTTTTTAACTTTTAAAACATTTTATAAGTTTCAAAAAAGTTTACTGTGTGGGATAGCCTTGCTGAAACATTGAAGAAAGCTTTCACTAGACTCTATGGGAATGCAGAAACACTAATGCATTTTACAGTGAAAACGTGCTTTTACACATCTCAGAAATGATAATCCTAGAAGACTCTCTAGTTCTAATCTGCACCTATGGGAACTGATATTGTGCTTTTCTTAACACATACTGTTCTTCTATTCCAAACACTTGCCCTTTAACCTTCAGATCAAAATCTAAAATACCAGAAATGCAACAAGCTTTTGAGGTGTTGAGGATTGTCAGCTGTTAAAAATCCCATTGTCGACTACTGTATATGCAATCCTTGTTTATTACCAGACTGGACTGCTTCTGTACAAACTCAAGTTGCCTGAAGCATGGAAAATTGGACTCCTCCGTCTGACACGTTCTGGAAGCCTCGATGCACAAGCTGACACAGTTCTGCTGCTATAGAAAACTCTCACACTGCTCTCCTTTCAACAGCACTACCTGTTCCTGCTACTGCACAGGACACCTCCAAGGGCACTTGACCTTGTGGGGGAAGCTTCTAAGGCCAGACAAGAGAAGGCACCACCCATCACCTACCTCTGACTGGCAGCTACTCCGATGGCCACCTAGCAGAGTTCCTAACTTAAAGCAGTATCTGAAATGCTTCTCTAACTTTATTTTTATTTTACTATATTATCACACTATAGTATATGCTTATTTGACAAAAACAGTAACTATGAAGTCCTTTGCTTTAATTCATTTATATAAGAATAAAACACCTAGACACCAAAAATTCTATATCTATAGACTTAAAATTCTACTAACCATGTTAAAATGCATGCAGCTTATTTGGGGGCTTAGTCTAATTTTTATTTTCTTAGCTCGTCAAGACCATGGTAATGAACATTAAATGCAAGTCCTATCGCTTTCTGCCTTAGTTGCACTTTCACAGGGCTAGTGTGACTCAGAAATAAATAATATACATGAATAATAATAGAAATAATTTACCTAGATGTAGAACCTGAAATAAAAATTCCCCATTTACTTAAGCGCTGATCCTAGGGGTAGTTGATGCTATTAATTGCATGTACTAAAATATTTATTACTGATCATAGAAAAATAAATGAATACCAAGTAAGTGAGGAACTCTAATATATAGGTGTACATGGTTGCAAACACAGGACCAGAATGAAAAGATAGTATAATGCACTTGGGGATTCAAGGAATGTATTACTGCTAGAATACTTTCATTATTCAGAGACTTCAAGGTCAAATTCAGAGTTGCTGGTGATCAGAGAAATATTGCTAACAAATACATATTATTGCATTTCATAAACGTTAAGATGAAAAATTCTCAAGTAAAGGTACAAAGGGTATCTTCAGAATTTTAACCTAAGCACATCAATGGAATTTGGCTAGAAACCACAGAGAGTTAGAATTAAATAATTGTGTGGTTCTATGCTTGCTGATTAGTGCTACAGTCATAGTTCTTGGAAATCTATATATACAGACATGTGCCCCCTTAAAAAAGACTCCTCTCAAAAGGAAAATCCCTTAGTATGGGATCATTTGTTTACACATCTTTAATTATTTGACAAAGAAAAAGAAGAACTTTGAAACTAAATAGTTAGGAGCTTTTGCCAACTGAAGATGAAGCAAAAAATAAACACTTTTTCAAAACAAAACTTTTCCAGGCATATCTTCTGCCATCACATATGTAGCATGGAAGAAAATAAAAAAATAAAAACATCTTTCCTGTAATTATACATCTTCTCTAAAAAAAACAAAAACAAAAAACTGAGCTTAGAACTTGAGAGATGCTTGGCAGGCAGCCCCACAGACAGCAGCCTCTACATCTCCTCATACCCGAACTTTCGGAGAATTGTGTTGTACTTCTTTATGCACAGAAGACACCCGTTTGAGTCTCGGGACATTTTGCTTCCTAAGAGTGCAGAGCGGATGCCTCTGAGACAGCAGCAGGGCACATTTTAGACCTCGGACAGTATCCTGCGGGTCTGCACACGGTTTAGGGCACCGACAGGTGAGCGGGCGGCGGGTCTCAGTCAGCTCCGCCCACGGCACAGGGGCGGGGTGACGACGCACAGCACCCGAAGGCTTTCAGTGTTGAACACGAGCGAGTAAGAGTTCAAACTGGCCCACGGATAACTAACTCGAGGTCGGAATTCGGCCTTCCCTTTAGGGGCTTTAGCTGAAATTTACTTGGGTGGGATTTTGAGCGGAGGGATGAGGCCGATGATTTTACAAAGAGCTTTCTTTCCATAGCCCCTCGTGTGCGTGGTATCTTGATTCAGTATGAATTACTGAGACTCGCCTGCCTGCTACTCTGGAGGAAAGTCAAGCAGACACTATTGAGTTTCTGCCGCTCAGAAGGAACTAACTGCCTTCTGTCGTGCTGTGCTAAGGAAACTCTGAAATCTATAATTTCCCTCCCCCTAAATTTCAGTGACCACTGTTGAGGAAGGTAACTTCTAATTATTAATTTAAATAATCTGGCGGATAATGGGCCTCTGAGCTGACCTGTTTAAAAAAAAACAAAACACATACATATATATATATATTTGAAACTATAAAATTGCCAACAAAAATCTAAAAGTGGAGATATTAAAACTTATGTAAGAGACACTCCTTATTATGCCCATATACTTAAAATTAAAAAAATAATTTATTGTAAATTTACATTTGATTATGCAATCTAAAAATTATTATTTTTAAGGATTTTAGGGTAGCAGTTCTTTAGAAAAAGGAGTTTTATCTACTTGATTAGTAATCTGCTACTTAGTTTGCTCATTGCATTTTTTAGTTGGATTTTAAAGTTTAATCACTGTATAAAGGCTACCACGGTAGGGAACGTGAAAGCAACAGATTAGGGTATTGGTGTTCTGAGGGGGCCACTGTGGGAGTTTTATACTCCTAACAAAACTATCCTTTTCACAAATGAGGGTTGCCTTTTTTTTTTTTTAAGCAATAAGGCTTGTTCGTCTTTGTAACTTCGGCACTTAGAAAAGTGCCAGGTAGGTAATTAGTTACCTTAAAAAATATTTCTTGAAGAAATGAATGGCTAGGCTTTCTGTAGTCACGTAAATGATCAAAATGGGTGTATTATCCTTCATCAAGCACAATTTATTTGCAAATAATTGTTCAGAACCTAGCTAATGGCTAAAAATTCTAAGTTATAGAACATTGTGGAGACTATCAGTCATACTGAAAAACAAGTGCTAGGCAAGAGTTAAACGTGCAGAAAAATAAACTTAGAATAAAGTCTTTAGAAAAAAGTCTTTAGCCTTGGTCAGCCAGATTTTTTTCCCTACAAGTGCCACCTTGTGGAATACACTGGAATAAAACAAGAAAGCCCATCCCTAAAGTCAGCGTGAATTTAAAGCCGAGGATTTTTTTTTTTTTTTAAGGAGAAAAGCCACCTCCCTTTCCTATCACATTAACTTCAAATCACTGTAATAGTACTTCTGTAGTTGCTTGGGAAAAAAAAAAAAGCCCGTATTCATTCTCAGGTGGCTGTTTTCTCCCTGAAGGGCAGAACATCAGTATTAAGGAAACATAAACATGTTGATAGAAGTTCATTCATTTATCTGAATTAACTTCCTGGGAATGCTAATAAAAAGAAAACATTTTGAAAAGCCGATTGATACTTTGTTTAAAAATTGAGAAAAAAAAATTTAAAAATCAGCCCCTTTCTATTTCTACATTTCTGTTGTTTGCAAAGGGCAGAAGATGGAGAAGGCCAAAGGAGTATTTTTGATTTATTTTCTGAAAAAATACAAGTTAGAAATGCTTGAGATATACGTACGTACCAAATGGCCAACAAAACTGGGTTGAGAACTGCACTGATATAAAAAAGGGAGCCAGTAAGAAACGAAAATGCTATTCTCTCATGCTTTTCAGTAAAACACCCTTACTAATTATCTAAGGCCTTCAATTGCTTAACAAGTTTTTGGTAGCCTCAAGGAGTTTTTCCACTGTGGAGAAGAAACCTGTAAATATTTTGCTAATTATATACCTGAATAAATTTAATGTACATGGTAAGTGGTTCTGAGCGAAGTTCACAATTTTTCAAAAATCCTGGTGGCACAGGAAGCATATGCCTTTTAAAAATCTGTTTTATTTTTTAAAAATTACAATTTTTTTTTTAAAAATATTCTTAGGGATGTGTAACAAATATAGCCTCATGAAGATCCCCATGAAGGGAGGGAATATGGTTTAGTTTGCTCAGCTCAACCTATAAAATGGTAACTGTGCTTGGAATAGCTTCTCCATAAAACTTGTCTTTGAATGTATCAAGTCCAGTTACCAGGTAATTTTAATATAAATTCTTGTATTTGTTAACAACAAATATCCTTCAACATTAACTTTGAAATTATCCTTCTTTGAATACCTTCGTTTTCTCCAGAATTTCCTCTATCCATTGCCCACTGTTTTATGAATAATTTTTAAAGATTTAGAAATCATATAACATCTTTATTTTTCTCTTACAGTGTAACACATGCATTCTTTTGCATTCTATCAATATCTAAGTATTTATAATAATATTTTAATATTTTCTTTCCAAGATAAATATTCTGTAGTTTTTGTATTAACACAATTATGTAATTATGGTGGCATATTAACTTTTAACATTATTCTTTTCTATACCCAACTATGCAACAAAAGCCTGCTTTTGAAAACTGTGAGACCCTCTCATATGCTTACCATAAAAATAGTCAAGTTGTCACTTAATAAAAAGGCAGCAATTCTTTGGATAGATGAATTTTAATGTATTTATGATGTTAGGAAGCTTACATGATTTAACTTCCTTAATGGAACAAGAATTGCTATTACTGAGTTTAACAGGCACCACTTTTAAGAGAACCAGCTATAGTTACTTAAAAAGTCAATCCAAATACATAATTTGAGGTTCAAAATGTTAGGTACTATTTAAGAGTTTTCTCTCCAAGACAGTACCACATTCTGGAGTCAAACTATAGAACTATGTTCATTTCTACTTTTTCTTTAAGATATTAACCGTCTGTGCAATTTTCTTTTCTTCTTAAAAATAAAATTCTGAGATCCTATTCTTAGATGAATAATTTTCAACAATTCCAGTAAGTCATCTAGGGCTAAATGAGAAGTTGGCTATTCACGATGTGTGCTTCCCAAGAGAAAATCATGAGAACAGCTGAAATGCCTGGAGCTTTCTTTCAGGACGAGTGCATTGCACCTTGAGTTCCCATCCACTTCAAAGGAGGGACAGAGTGGGAGGCTCCAAACCACTGGGTTCTTAACAAGCCTTTTGTCAATTGTGTTTTTAAGGTTAGGCCTTTATCGCTCTTTGTCATGTGATAGCTTATGATGGCTAAATGGACAGGTTTCCTTTTTTTAAAATCATGGTTCGCTACTCTCCACCCTGCACAAGAGCTCCCAAAATGAGAGGGCCACCAGAACCAAACATCATACAGAAACTATCAGGCACATTCTTGCTCTAGTCCTACTAAGAAATTAAAACGTGTTTCCAAATCTGTCACCATATTTTTACTTTCTATAAGCTGCTTCAGTGTAACTCTGGGGCAGTATGACCTTTTCAGCAAACCACTGCCTAACTTTTGGCAAAGATGTTTGAAACCATATGTCACAGAAGAATAAGCTGTATTCAGCAAGCTCTTTTTCTGCTGTTATGCTTCAAAATGCCCTGATGGCAAGGCTGCTTGTGTGGGACCTGGGTTTCAGGAATGGTGAGCATGACATACAAGACGTAAAAGGAGAGTAATCACTCGACTGCAACAGCCACCCTGAGGGTGAGCTGGGGACACACTCTTAATGAAGTTCAGGAAGGCCGAGATTCCCTCTCATGCTCTTGGCAAAATTGGATAATTCTCCAAGCATCTCATGACAAAATGTTTGTACTTAATTTTTCTTTACAAATGCTACTGAGAAATAAGCCAAAAGCATATGCTAGAAATAAAAGTTGAGCTCTCTACTTAAAATCCTAAAGAATGCTGAAAAAAATTCCAGTTCAGAACAGCTGCATTTTTCTTGAGCTAACTTATGATAAACTTTTGCAAAAGCAAAAACTAAAGTTATGTTCATTCACTCTAGCCATGGAGACTGACCAAAAACAGCTCATGAGGAGATCAGTGCAGTGAGTTTTAAAATTGAATTTGCAAGCTCCAACAAAAATGTCTTTGTATTTTGATCCCCGATCAAAGGAAAGGCAGAACTCACCTTTCCAGGTGAGACTGAGAACAATTTGGGCTGAATGCTCGGAAGCCATTATATCTCAAGCATTTATAGTGACGACAGAACTCTTCAATGTTGTCCCATGAAGAAAGTATAAAACATCCTTATGGCCCATCTTCTCATTCTTATTTTGTGTTAGGAAAAATTTCCTTTTCTTCAAACTACTGAATTAGACCAATGTTAACAAAGCATATATTAAAAAAAAAAAAAAAAAGAATGGTTCTCAACCCAAAAAGCCATTGGGAGAAACGTCTCCTAATTTTTCTCTTGTTCAAGACAGTCATATGCAATATTAAGCTGTCAAGAATTTAGTAAGGCTTTACAATGAATAAATATTATCTGGAACATTTTCTCCTGAGTGAGGCAATGTCCATTCTTTGAAAGTCCTAACTCCGAACATGGTCTAACTGTTGCACACATTCAAAACATGACTTAGACAGCAAAAGTAGCTAGACTTCCCAAAAGATACTTCATTTCTGTGTTTTCTAGTTACTAAGGCCAACTGTTTGAGCACTAAACCACGTTTAAGGCGGAGATAGTATAGAATCTCTGTACTTCTAGTACCGTAGAAGGCAGGAAAACAGCAAGAGAAAAAGCAAAGCTGTTCTCAAAGGCAGGGGCGGACTGGCTCTGCAGAGAGCTGGGGTGTGCACAAGGCACTTAAAAGCAAGCAAAGCCTGGAGAATGGGGAAAGACCACTTTATAGAGTAAGTATAGATTTTTAAAAACATTGCCTTGGCTACTGCACTGGCAATACATTCTATAAAATGTAAAATGGTAAGTAACAGTTTAAAGCAGTCTGTGCTGGTGATTGAGCAGAACAAGTATTCTGCACATTTCCTAGGTAACAACAGTGAACACCATGTAGGAAGATCAAAATTAGAGTGAGAACATACGGACCTTGCTAGGACTGTGGAACTGCGGCCATGAGCCATAATCCGACTCTGCGTATTTATGAAAGGTTCATTGAAAGCAAGAAAGCAGGTGGTGCGTGGGAATAGCTTAAGCAATCTGTGATTAGTTATGTAATGGTGTCAACAGATATTAGAGGTGCTGGGGGATAGACAAGATGGATACTTTGCAAACAAGGCAGTGCATGATAGAAAGTACAGTGTAATGGGAGCGGGAAACCTAAATGGCATTCTTGTCTCTAGGCAGGGAGAACTACTCTCCAAACCAAAACAGGAAACAGTTTCAGACAAATCCCTAAAAACAAAAACAAAACAAAATGACAACAAAAAATAAAAAGGAACTAAAGAAATTTCAAACCAGGAAATAAAGGCTTTCTCTATTTTTTAAAATTTTTTTTTTCCTATTTGAGGTACACTCCCTAAATCTACAGCAAGTAATAAAAAGCTTACAAGGTATTTTCCAAAAGAAACAATGAAGTATAGTATTTTACAGAAGGTTAAAACTGACTTACAATGAGCAAATTCAGCTTTTTGAAGAGTAAGTAGAATGCGTGCTTTTAAAAACAAATCTCTTAAAAGATACTGGTTTTTTTTTTTTTCTTTCTTTTTGCTGTGTATATCAAACTTCAACTAGATAGTGAATCTTTTACTGCTAGCAAGTTTACGGCTTTTGGCCAGAAAAGAAATGCTGAGGACATAGGCTCAACTTTCTAATTTGAGAAACCCATTCTGATGAATCACCTTCAGTCAATATTATTTATCAGTCATCTTGAGTCTTTAAAATTCAATTATTCTATGTCGCTTACAAAAAGTAACACGAGATCACAGAATCTCTCTCTCACTCACACACACACACACACACACACACTCACTCAAAAGTACCAAACGAGGCCCCGGCAGCTGCAGAGAGATTACATCATAACTCAGCTGTGCCTGGATTGCCCATTTCACACTGGCAGCATTCAAGGTTAGAAAAATGAAACGGCAGCACAATTGGTCAGCAGCTTCTCTTCTTCTGGAATTTTTCCAGGTTCTTGAAATAGACAGACAGACACACAAACAAACAAACATAAAGCTGCAATCATTTTTGCATTGATTTCAAAACAGTAAACTAGGCGGTTTCCTTGGAAAAGCAGAGCCCATCCAGAAGATGGCGGCTGCAAGGCCTCCGGACGCTGATCCTCATCAGCTCTGTGGAGCCTTCCCGGGGCACCTGCCAGCCACCAAGGGCGTTGTGGGTACAATCAGCGCAAGGCAGCCGCTGGGGCCTCAGGCTGTATTCAGCTCCGAGGTGTTCTGGCCAGGCGGCAGATGGGAATCCAGGTTTTCCTTGCACCTCTCCAGGTCGCGGAAGTATGGGTGAGACAGGGCACTGTAGGCAGATATTCTTTTGGTGGGATTGAATGTCAAACACTTCTGCGATAAAGAAAAAGTAACTGATTGACAAAAATCATGCCAGTGTAAATAATGTGTATATACACTTATGCATCTATTCACTGCCATATATTGTGTGGTGCAAACGGGGTGCTCAGCTGCTAACAGCAAGGCTGGCGGTTAGAATCCACCCAGAAGCTCCTCAGAAGAAAGACCTGGTAATCTACTCCAGAAAAATTAGCCATTGAAAACCCTATGGAGTACAGTTCTACTGTGACACACATGGGGTCGCCAGGAGTTGGAATCAACTCAGAGGCAACAGGCTACTGCTATAATGAGAATGAATAGTTATTTTAAGGGACATGAAATAAATATGTAGACAGTACTCACCTTTTGTATGGCCCTAATGTATAAAGTACCCCTTGGAAAAAGCTGAAACCTTTTGGGTGGCCTGTGGACTATAACTTATCCAGGATTTCTCTCTAAGCCACTCTAGGTCCCTTAAAAGAGATTTTAATTATTATTATTACTTTTGTCATATGCATATAACTTCAATTACATACTGAATCTTCTAAATGCTAGTTAACTCAGTGCTATAGTCAGAGACTTCACCGTAACTTTTTACTCTGCCTCAAGGTTTATCAATGAGCAGGGGACAGAAGGGGGTGTCTTGTTTATGTGTAAGAAACAAGGGTGCGTGGGAGAGGGGGCAAGTAAGGGGTAAAACCTAGCACTGCAACTTAGTCGAGACATGGTGGATACTATGATAGATTGGATGATTTTTCAGCACATACTCCCTCTATCCTTCCCTCATTGAAATTGGCCTTTGCCATGTTAACTTGTTTTGGTCAATGGAGTGTGGTCAGAAGTGGCAGGGCGCCTGTTCTAAGAACACTGTTATGTTTCTGCTTGCCATTCTGGGAGTATCCACCTTCCACCATGAGAAGAACATGCCCCAGGGAGCCACTCCCCTCTGGGCTGGTCTCCAGAATGAGACACACAAGAAGACTCGTACTTGACCCTCAGCCTGAGCAGAGCTGCTCCAGACGACTCACAGGGCTATCTCTGCCAATCTGCAGACCCATGAGCAGGAAGTAGATGCCTACTGTTGCATGCCAGTGAGATTAGTCTGGGTTGTTTGTTACGCAGCAAAAGCTGACAAATATAAGGACCAAAGAATGTACCTCAGGCTCTGAAAGCAGTTAGATAGCAGGAGCAATAGGGTCATGTTTAGAATAATCACCCAGCCTTCTAAGTTAACCATGACAAAGAGGATACAACTCATTAAGCCGTGTAGGTTTTGGTTGATAAAAATGCTTCCAGTGGTTAAAATGGTGAATGTTATGTTCTATATACTTTACCACACACACACACACACACAAAGCTTCTCCCAAACTATACCCTGCTTATGTATGTACATAGGAATATTCAGAAATGTATATGTATATATCTATACACATATGACTGAGTCATTAAATAAAGTTAAGCATTTTTCAGATAAATGAGGAGTAACTCTTCAAGTGCTAAATTTTTAAATGTTAATTGTTTCTTAAAAAAAAAAACTTTCTAAAACGCCCTGTACTCTTTTTCTTTAGTAATTCATTTTCAAATAGAGGCAACAGGTACTACTGGAGTCTATAGCTGCTGACCTTGTACAACTCACTGAACAGCCTTCCTTCCTCTGCTTCACAGTTCTAGCTTGTGTCCTCTAGCACGAAATGGTGAGAGCCTCAGAGGCTTCTGAAGTTTGAGGTTGTGGACTGTCCTTTCCCTGAATGTCCCTAGATACTATCTTTTATGATTGAATTTCCCCTATTCCTGATGTCACTGGTTCTGCTTCTTATACCTCTCCCTTGCTTTTTCTAATCTCTGCTGCCACTGTCATTGTCCACACCCTTCCTTCTCTCTTTGGTAAGTGTTTGTTCCTTTTCTCCTCTTTGTTTTTCTCCTGCTACTTCTCCAGTCTGGCACTAGTGCCAACCCTCTTAGTGTAGGACCCCGAATGAGCAGAGCACATGGCAATGTCTGTCTGTTATCTTCACATCCTAAGTGCTTCTTGATGATTTCTACTGAGGTTGAAGCTGGGAGATGTTCTGGGTTGTCTTTGGATGTTCTGGTAGCTGAAGGAGTAGGCTACTTCACTAAAGATGTCCATTATGGTGACTGTCTGCCCAGAATCACCTTCTAAGAAGGGCATTTCACCCAAAGCTCCTGGAGAAAAGGAAAGCCTATGGTGGCGATGTTTTATGGCATGTGGTCCCACCCACTTACAGCAAAGCTGACTGGACCAGGAGTGTGACCTGACCCTAGGTAGCAACCCATGTCATGGTCTAGAAAAGAGCTGAAAATGTCAGCCAGCTTCCTCTTCTTGGAATTTTATGTAGGAAATACTGACAGGGAAAGCAGTGGGGGTTGGAGCTGAAAAGATCCATGAGATAGCTGAAGCTCTTATAGTCAAGGGCACCGGCTAAAGTTAAGGGGAGCAGACAGTATGACAGAAGAAGCAATGGGGTAGAGAAGAGGCATACAGAACAGAGAAAAGCAGAGATGCTAAGAGCAGGTGATGCATGGAACAGAGATAAAGAATTTACACTCTGGATGGCTTTCCATGTCCAGGCCACATGGAACACTCCATCAAACCCCTCCCTTTTTCTTTAACAGCTTAAAAACAACAAACATTTATTATCTCACAGTTTCTGAGTATCAAGAATTAGGGAGTAGCTTAGCTAGGTGGTTCTGGCCTCATAAAGTAATAAGCAAGATGTCAGGTGTGGCTGCAGTCATCTGAAGATTTGACTGGGACTGGAGGATCTGCTTCCAAGATGGCTCACTCACATGGCTGTTGGCAGGAGGCCTCAGTTCCTCACCATGTGGGCCTCACACACCCATTTTACAATGGTAGGACAGGCATAATAAGAGGTATAAAGATTCCTGTTCAAAAAAGGGGGAAATGAGAGGCACAAAGGGGGGGAAGAAAAAATAAACTGTTGCCATAGAGTCAATTCTCACTCATAGCGGCCCTATAGGGCAAAGTGTAGAAATGCTCCATAGGGTTTCCAAGACTGTAAATCTTTACGGAAGCACATCTTTCTCCTGCAGAGTGGCTGGTGGGTTCGAACCACCGACCAAACTCTCTTTTCTTAAGGTAACACAAGTGCGTGTCTGTTATGTGAAACCAAAGAAAAAATCTACCTAAATAGCAGGTGAACCAGTGAGTGTGTATATATGTGTGAGCTTTCATCTAGGCAAATATTCTCCTTTCTAATTAATTTATTTCAAGGGATGTGGGCCAAGGTCCTTATTGAAGGAAAAGCCAACAGTGGGGAGGGAATATGGCTATCCTTATCCATAACTTGGCAGTGGAGGGAATCTTTGCCTAAGCATCAGAAAATGAGCCACCACCAGGTGATGATGGGGTTAGAACTGTCGCTGGGAAAATCCATGGCTGTGCAAACATGCACATGCCAATCAATGGCTGTTTCCACAAAGAGCTGAAGCATACCATTTCTACTGAGGCCTAGAGACTCTTAGGTCTATATATGAAATTCAGAATACACTGACAGAATGGAAGCACTGCCTCCTCTGAGCCTATGAGCACTTTCCTGGATAGATATCAAAGGTTGTTAATTGAGTAGATGTCATGGATTGAATTGTGTCCCCCAAAAATATGTGTATCAATTTGGTTAGGCCATGATTCCCAGTACTGTGTGATTGTTCACCATTTTGTCATCTGTTACGATTTTCCTATGTCTTGTAATCCTATCTCTATGATGTTGATGAGATGGGATTAGCAGCAGTTATGTTAATGAGGCAGGACTCAGGCTACAAGATTGGATTGTGTCTTGAGCCAATCTCTTTTGAGATAAAAGAGAGAAGTGAGCAGAGAGACATGGGACCTCATACCACCAAGAAAGAAGTACTGGAAGCATAGTGCATCCTTTGGACCTGGGATCCCTGTGCTGAGAAGCTCCTGAACCAGTGAAGATTGATGACAAGGACCTTCCTCTAGAGCGACAGAGACAGAAAGCCTTGCCCTGGAGCTGGCGCCCTGAATTCGGACTTCTAGCATACTAGACTGTGAGAGAATAAACTTCTGTTTGTTAAAGCCAGCCACTTCTGGCATTTCTGTTATACAAGCACCAGATAACTAAGACAGTAGGTGTGATGGTTAAGATTGTGTCCACTTGGCTAGGCCATGGTTCTCAGTGTTCATATGTGATCACTCCCATGATGGAATTTGCTGTAAGTAGCCAATCAGTTGAAAGGGAGTTTCCTTGGGGTGTGTGGCCTGTATCTGAATATAAGCAGACTTTCTGGCTTTTTGCTCGCTCTGGATCCTGCAGCTGCCTCCTGTTCGTCTGACCTCCGGTTCTTGGGACTTGAGCTATCAGCTTATCTGCCAGTCTTGGGATTTGCTGACTTTCAGAGCCTGTGAGCAGAAGCCCTGCTCTCCGACCTGCCAATCTTGGGTTTGCCAGCCCTTGCAGCTACGTGAATCAGGAGAAGCCTTGTGGTCTTGTCTACCAATCTTGGGATTTGTCAGTCTTCAGAGCCTGTGAACAAGAGCCCTGCCCTCTGACCTTCCGATGTTGGGTTCACCAGCCCCTGCAGCTATGTGAATCGGGAGAAGCCTCCATCCTGATCCACGGACTTGGGACGTTCCAGCCTCCACAATCGCGTGAGCCATTTCCTTGATATAAATCTCCTTATATATATATACATTTATATGCTTTACTGGTTTTGCTTCTCTAGAGAACCCAGCCTAAGACAGTAGGTAAAAGATAACTACATATTACTCAGTTGTTGTTGTTAGATGCCGTTCAGTCAATTCCAACTCATAGTGACCCTATGTACAACAGAACGAAACACTGCCTAGTCCTGTGCCATCCTCACGATCATTGCTATGTTTAAGCCCATTGTTGCAGCCACTGTGTCAATCCAGTAGAGTCTCAGATACCAAGAGCAGTCCATGAGGGGTCTCCAAGTACAGAGAGTTATGTATGTACAAGGCCAAGGATTGTGAGTTTGAGTCTCAGAGCATAAACCAGTTGCTGCTGAGTTGATTCTGACTTACGGTGACCCCACGTGTGTCAGAGTAGAACTGTGCTCTATAGGTTTTTCAATGGCTGATTTTTCAGAAGTAGATTGCTAGGCCTTTCTTACCTGGTGCCTGAGTGGACTTAAACCTCCAATCTTTTGGTTAGCAGCTGAATGTGTGTTAACTGTTTGTACCACTCAGGGACTCCAAACAGGGCACACCAAACCCACTGCCACTGAGTCGATTCCAACTCATAGTCACCCTATGGGACAGAGCAGAACTGCCCCATAGGGTTTCCAAGGCTGTGAATTTTTACGAAAGCAGACTGCCATATCTTTCGCCAGTAGAGCAGCTGGTGGGTTCGAACTGCTGACCTTTTTGGCTAGCAGCCAAATGTTGAACCACTACACAACCAGGGCTCCTTGAAACAGGGCATCTCATAAAACCCATTGCCATCAAGTTGATTCCGACTCATACTGACCTATACGACGGAGTAGAACTGCCCTATAGGGTTTCCAAGGAGCAGCTGGTGGATTCGAACTGCCAGCCTTTTAGTTAGCAGCCAAGCTCTTAACCACTATGCCACAGGGCTCCAAAACAGGGTATTTTCAGTGAGGTATTTTAAATGTGCACAGCACATTAAGTAGTTACTAATTAAATGGGTAACTAGAAGGAGTATTGCTAAATACCATTCCTTTGGAAAAACATCTCCCTGTAGATGTGCCTATTTAAGAAAAGGCATATTAAAATAACAAGCTGCTTAAAGTAGCATGAAACTATAAACAAAGAAATATCTGGTTCTAAAGAAGCATGTGTCCAAATTGAGAGGCTTCTAAGATTATATTCAAATGAATGAAAAAGACAATGGATTTAGAGTGTGGATCAGATTTTTTTTCTTTCCATAAGAACTGAAGACATTCCAGAATCAAAAGCCACCAGCTACTACAGGTGTGGAAATGAAACCTGACAAGAGACTATGGCCTCCCGCCCTGTGTGGTTGGGACATGTGCTGCTGGTAGCAGTTGCTGAACTGACACTTGTGCCCACCACCCAGATTGGATAAGGCAGGTCTTTCATCAGTACGGTGCAGATCAACTATGCATTCCATGAACTTACCAGAAGTAGGTCTTTGCCTAGTTCATCAATATCTGTTACAAACTTCTCAATTGGTTGGGGAGATTTCGAATGGAAAGCCTGCCTGGGAAGGGCAACATCTCTAGGCCAGTCTTCTTCTCCTGGGAGTCCAATTACACTACAGAAGAAGCACAGGTGAACAGAGGCATTAGCTGCTATGCTGAAGCTGTTTTCCCACCAAATTCTAGATGAAGGCAAAGTCCTAGGGGCAGGCATGGGGAGCGCAGAGCCCCAAGAGCCCCTCACTTGTATGGCTGACATTTATCTCTGTCCTGTTGCAATACGGTGATCACGGGGTAAAAGGTAATCTCACAGCAGAATTGCAAACTTCACTGGAAGAGATAAGAGATCACTCTGGCAGTACAGACATTAAACGTAGGAAATAATGTAGAAATGGAAAATATTATATTACCGGGGGCAAGCCCTGACGTAAGAGACAATGTGGGATGCATGTATTCAAAGAAGACCACACGGGCATGTAATATTTTCCTTTATGCCCAAGTGCTTTTTGTGTTTTGATTGAACACCCAGTACTGGCATGCTTTGATCATGCTCATCCAACATGGTTTATTAACACATACATGTGGTTGCATTTTCCATTAAAGAACAATTCTCCAAACAGCAACTGTGTACATACATTAGAATTAGACAGAAAGTGAGGCTAGAAGGTGTAGCAGTCTTGTCGTATGCAAACACTTTTTTTATAAAGAAAGTCTATGGTATTCAAAAGTGAGCAAGCAATAAATAAAAAGAATATCATTTATGTTTCCCCTGAAAATCATCCTGGGATCAGCAATGTGGAGAGAGTTATCAAGTGATAAAAACAGCACAGGCTTTGGAAACAGGCATACCTGGGTTAAAATTCTGCACCTGCCACTTATTGGCTGTGTGACTAAGGACAAATTACTTAACCTCTATGAGCTTCAGTTTCCTTGTTTATATAAGCAGTATAATTTACGGTTGTTCTGAGGATCAGTGGTAATTTATATAAAGCATGTAGCACAGTGCCTGACACATAGTACTTGGCAACATCAGTATGTAATGCACTATTATCATAATAAGAAAATAATGTTATTAATCCAAAATATGTAGAAAATGCATCACTACCACACTAAAAATATGAACAGCTTGGGTCCTACTGATGTGTAACTTAACATTCTTCAGAAATATTAATAGGTCAGTGGTCCTAGATGATGTATATGTTATTTAGATAGGACTGATAGTTTCCAAAGAAAAATAATGTGTAGGTAGTAACTAGGTTTGAACAAGGGAAATCGGGGGATGCAAAAAATTATATCTCATGTAGACTGGTTAATTCTCAACTGAAAAATCATAGCTCTGTGGACAGTAAAATGTTGTGGACATATGACTATTTAAATACTGGGCCACACTATTTTAACTATAGTTAGAAATGGTGCTTGCCCATGTTACAGTCTTCTCCTTGGTCTGCATTTGCTGGGAGTAAGGCCCATGGAGGGGTGTTCTCATGAATATATTCCTGGGTTTGGGGAAGATGTGGTGGTAAAGGTCACAGGATCTTTGTATGACTTTGTTCTCTCTTCCCTTACCTCAACAGAGGCCAAGTCACAGACCTCATCTGCAAGGAGCAGACATCTGCATTATCAGACACACAAGATACCTTGATCTTGCCTGTCAGGCATGCTGGGGGGCCATGTTAGTGAGGCAAAGACAGCAGACTCACAGAGAGATTTACTAGGAAAAATGAACAGAAATGACAACTGCAGTAATATGAAAATTTGTTTTAATAGCAAGGCCTAGAATAGGACTAAAAGCAAGAAAAATAAAAATACCACTGTAATTATTAAGAAAGTATACAAGTGTCTGTGTTTTGAAAGAATGGGACAGGGCAGAAGAAAGAAAGAAGAATGCTTATTAAAGAGCTTTTTACATTTTCTTTCATTCATTTTTAGCCTTTTAGCCATTTTTATATCAACATTTTGCACACTTAGAAAGTGATTGTTACAACTTTTAGTAATAGTTCAAAATCTTTTTTTAGAAGGTTTGAATATATCTACATTGAGTTAAATCTTGCAATATGGTAAACAGAATTACAAAAGCCTTCAGAGAAATAGTGTGTTTCTGTGTGTGCAGGAATGTATTTAATTATGTGGTATTTAATTAAATATATACAACATACATTTATATATGTAACTTTGAGAAGTGTTTTTAAATTTATCACTTCTTTTGATTCCTGTAACAACCCACTGAGATACATAGGTCAGGCATTATTATTCTCATTTTATAGATGGGAAAACTGAGAAACAGGAATGAAATGAACTGTCAAAGTCACACACACTGAATTCAGCTGCAGAGCCTCATTCTCCTATTCCAAGTCTAATATTTTGTTTCCATTTAACCATGATACTGCTTTTAAAAATGCTCTACAATGCCATGGGCTAAAAAGCATTCAGGTTCACTTTCAAAGTACTTGCTGGTTTTTGAAAGCATGTATCTTCCTAAATACAGAAACATTTTTGCACTTAAGAGTATGTGAAAATGACCCTCCTTAAAAAAAAAAAAAAAAAATTCAGTTTAATGTCCAGTATGAACTTTTATGGCTCATAAATGAGCATTGTGAAATTCCGATATGTCCGTTTAAAAGTGCTTGCATCAAATTTCACTATTCGGACAGCTGAATATAAACCTTAAAAGTTGACATTTATACTGGAAAGAATGACAGGGCACAAATCTTATAAATGGCAGTAATAGCAGTGATGGCAGGGACAGAAATCATTTTTCAAGTACCTGAGAAGTGACACTAGGGTGCAGCATTGTCCCTTTTCTCTGGCAAGGTAATGCATTCAGAGGAAATAAAAGATAATTTTGATGAAACAATGTCAGAAACCAAGACGCAAGAACTGTGCTTGAAAAGCACAAAGCATATAAAACTTTATGGCTTCTCTTCTGTTGGCAACCTCGTTTGCCAGGCCTTTGCCAAAAGTGAAACTGGCTTTCCCTCGGAAGCAAGTAAAACTTACTGTCAAATGTTCCTTGTGGTCCCTCTTACTGGCTTAAGGGGCATTAACAATGTTAGTAAGATTTCAGATGTCAGCGCTGGATGTGAACAGAACTCGCAGGTGGTGCAAGTGAGGGACAGCAGGTGATTGACTGCCTTTGATGCCTGGCAAGCTGGTTTCAGTAAAGATTGATTTTCCTTTTAATGGACGGTCACTGGTATGAGTGCTTTCACTGTTTCCTCTTCAAGATCACATGCACACAAAATATATTCAATGGTCACGGGGAAGAAGAGATGGGAATGCGTAACTATATGATAAAAGAACTTGATATCCAGAAGCAGGGGAGTGACATGAAGGCTTTGTGCTAAATTCAACCATTTTACAGAAGTGGTCAGTAGTACCAGCAGTAGCGGCAGTAATGGCAGCTGCCCTGGACCTGGGTAGGCCCCAGACAATAAAATTGGCATATGTTCTTCAGGCCTTAAAGCCACTGCGTTCTGACTTAGCGGTGGCACTGGCATGAACAGAAGTCTATTGGGACGGCTTCCAGTCACCAAGAGTCAGGTTCCAGTTTTATTTCAGCTGTTTTAAGCAGTCATGCTTGAGTATAAAGCATAGCGTTAAAGTATAATTCTGTTCTTTAGGGGCACTTTTTTGCAGCCTTATAGACTACAAATATGGAAACCACTGGGATTCCTATAAAATGTCAGAGAGCAATGATCAGGGTTATTTTTGGTCTAGAACTCCCACTTTCTTCCTATTAGACCCCAATTCTGATGGGGCTTTGCAAATGCCTGAATCCCAAAATGATGCCATCTTACATGCTTGGTGAGAAGAAAAGCTCCTGTTACATTCTAGAACCATGAAAGCATGCACAAACATGTAGACATGAGTGAAACTTTGCAAACCATCAGCTATGTAACAGACAACTGGAACCAAAGAATTTGAGCACAAGAAAGGATCTTAAAGAGAATTTAAGTCCAGAGATTCATTTCTCATATGAAGATGCGAGGGAGCAAAAAACGTTGAATAAATAATAATAATAATAACTGATATCTTTAAAGCACTTAATATGTGCCAGGCACTGTATAAGTCCTTTACAGGGTGTTATAAAGGACTAGCTCAAGGTTGCATAGTTATTTAGTCACAAACCTAGGACTGGAACCTAGGATTCTCATTTCTTATTTAGGTGCTCCACAGAAAAATGGGATTGTGTAGCAAACATCCTTTGCCCAGGAAAACAAAACAGTGCAAAAATCAACCTGGATGAGCAGGGATACTCAATGGCAACAGTTAACTCACTGGGCAGGGATGGATTACCAGGCCACCAAGCACGCTACCTTTCATGGTGAGTGCATCTGAAGTGACCACAAACAGACAACGCATCTGAAGTAAAGAACTGGAGCTCAGCCAAGCAAAGAAAGCGGGGCAGCAAAAAGACCCACACAAGCAACATACTGCTTTCAGGGCAGAGCAGTTAGGCCACATGTCATGACGGGCTCTGCATAAAACAACTCTTGTACCATGTCCCCACTCACCACACAAATAGTAACACTGTCTGCAGCAGCAGCTTGGGGTAAGAAAGATAAGAGATAAACATATTATACAAACATGAGAAGAAAGTCACAGTTAATGTTTTAATGCAATGGACACTGATGTAAAATCATAGTTATTACTTACTCCAGGATTTTTCCTAGCTGATCAACATCTGAACTTCCACGAAAAAGAGGCCTAGAAGAATAAAGATACATTTAAGCAAGGAACTTTCTTAGGTTAACAATTCAATCATATTTGTCATTATCTTTTTTTTTCCTAAATTTTATTTTGTTGTTGTTGTTGAGAATATACACAGCAAAACATACACTCGGATTCAAAGTTTCTACGTGTACAATTTAGTGACACTGATTATATTCTTTGAGTTGTGCAACCATTCTCACCCTCCTTTTCTGAGTTGTTCTTCCCTCATTAAATAAACTAACTGCCCCCTAAGGTTCTTACCTAATTTTTTGAGTTGTTGTTGTCAATTTGGTCCCATACAGATAGTTCTTCAAAGAGCATAATGCTCAAGGCAGACCTTTTCTACTAGTTAAACTACTGTTTGGTTTTAAGATGACTTCAGGGGATATATTTGATTTAAGGTTTAAAGATTATCTCAGGGCAATAGTTTCAGGGCTTCATTCACCCTCTGTATCTCCAGAAAGTCTAGAGTCCATGAGAATTTGAAATTCTGTTCTGCATTTTTCCCCTTTTGATCAGGATTCTTCTATGGAATCTTTGATCAAAATGTTCAGTAATGGCAGCCAGGCATCATCCAGTTCTGGTCTCACAGCAAAGGAGGTGGTTGTTCATGGCAGCAATTAGCCACACATTCCATATCCATATCCTTGTTCTATTCCTGACTCTCCTTCTTCTGTTATTCCAGGAAAATAGAGACCAGTTGCTGGGCCTCGAATGACTGCTTGCAAGCTTTCAAGCCCCCCAGGCACTACGCAATGAACTAGGAGGTAGAAGAGAAGTGCTGAATACGTTATTAGGCCAATTAACTGGGATGTGTCATGAAACCATGACCCTAAACTTCCAAACCAAGGAACCAAATCCGGTGAGGTATTTGGTTGTACGTTAGTCATTATCATCTTCAAAATATTCTTTATGTGTAGGGAAGAAGTAAAGAATTCAGACATCTTTTCTTTGGTAAATAAAGGATTTTCTTGCATTTTACTTATGGTAAGGATCTCTCAGGAACATCTGGAGGCCCCCAAATCCCATGTTTTACAACCATGGGTAATCACACAATCACTATAACAGCAGTGCTCCGATGCACCTTACGTGCAGCCACCACCTGTCTGTCAGTGGAGGCTTGCACGTTGCTATGATGCTGAACAGGTTTCAGTGGAGCTTCCAGACTAAGACTAGGAAGAAAGGCCTGGAACTCTACTTTCAAAAATTAGCCTATAAAAACCCTATAGATCACAATGGTTTGATCTGCAACTGATCATGAGGATGACGCAGGACCAGGCAGCATTTCATTCTGTTGTGCATGGGGTAGCCATGGGGGGAGGGGAGAAAAGGGGCTTGACAGCAACTAACACCACTACCGCCATCATATGCCTGGTCCAAGTTTAAAGATGCTACTAAATTCTGTGATATGGTGAAACACATCACTGTCCTAGTTTTAAACCACGGGCGTGTGAGATTCTTTGAAACTGTTCCTGCTCAGATGGTTCTCAGGTCCTCAGAGCACCCATTCCTCACCACTCTGCTATCACAGTACTTCCTCATGGGTCTCTTGCCTTTAGTGTGTCTGAATGCCGCAGCGAGCCATCTATTTTTCTGATTACACCCACTCCTCACTTATAGATATGGTTAGGCTCCGAAGACCAGGTTGTTATGCGAAAATCAGCGTTATACGAAAATGGGGGATGACCACATCAGATCACAAAATGGAGGATGACTACATCATTATATGTAACTGCCAAACCACCGAGAATCATAGCCCAGCCAAGCTGACACATAACCTTAACCATCACAGCCAGTGTTATTCTTGCCTTGCACCTTGGTGTTCGTTACTGCCAAACGTATGTTGTTAATGCACAAAATAGTCAGACAGTAGATTTTTAACTATTGTCGTAAATGTGAAATGTCGGATGACAGGATAGTCGATAAGTGAGGAGTAGGTGTATATCACTTTCCTTTCTCCCAACTTTATGGTAGTTTACCATTACAAGTTCAAAATCTGAGTCTTGGACTTCAGAGGCAATTGTGTTCTCTTCTAAAGACAGAGTCTTACAGTCTACTCTGAACACTTAACTGGCAATTACCTGAGCTTGCTCTGTGACATTTCTGGCATTTTCCCAAGTAGATCAATGCCCCTAGACTCCTTTCTGTTCTTCCCTTAATGCTTGGTCTAGTGCTTTACCTTAACAGGTGCTCAATAAATAAATCTGACTTTGTATATATCTGTCGTACAAATGTAAATGTTTTCTAACTCCTTGTTCAATAACTGACATAAACAGGTATTTTCCAATATCTAATGTGTTTTAAAAAAAATTTGTAGCCTATTATCAGAGATCATATTTTTTTATATTATATATCAATTTACAGATAAACATTTTCTATGTATACTGAATAAACTTGCTATAAGATCACTTACGAAAAATCATCGCATTTCATTAGCTATAAGACATTTTAAAATTCTTTAACCATAGTTTCTATTTAGGTGATTATTCCTGAAAATAACTATTTTCAAGTGTAATAGAAAACAATTTGTGGCAACTCACAGAATGTCACTAATGCAGACAAATTCATAAAGAATCATGGAGTTGGGCTCAAAAGCTATCCAGATAGGTCTTAAAAGATAGCAAAGTAAAAAGTGAAAATTTTAGAGAAACCAGAAAATGGAAACCTAACAGCAACATTTATCAAGAGCTAACTTTGTATCTAGCATGGTGCCAAGTGTGCCCTAAACATTTTCTCATTTAATCCTCACAAAATTTCCATGATAAAAATTCCTACTTTCAGATGAGGAAACTGATTATTGGAGATGTTACATGACTTACCTAAGGACATATAACAAATTGCAGAATTAAAATTCAAACCAAGTTTGCCCCTCAAACTTCTGCAATTTGAGTACAGAATCCCCCAGGCACTTCTTTGTGAGACGCCCACGTCCTCTGCTAAATGCTCTTCACCATTTTATGCTATTTTACCCCAGAGACTGAGTTATAGAGACTGTATGATTGCAGAGGACATTAATAACCTAAATAAAATTATTACAATGTAATAATGAAGTTTGCCTGTATGCTTCATTATTACATTCTAATAAATTTATTCTGTACTCAAATTGCTTTGCCAAGTGCCTTTAAATTCTTGCTCTACTTTAACAAGGGACAAAGCAACTCACCAGATTGACTGGTGGTCTCTATTCTCTCTGTAAACTTACCAATGGCTCTTCTAGATTTTTGAATTCTATGCCTAGCCCAATCTTTTATAGCTGTTTTGCCCATACCTTAATCAATACACAGTTTTTATTCTTCCTAAAGCATTCAACTTAGGTTTCATAGAAACAACAGGTCTCTTTCTTTTCACATTCTTACTTCATCTGTTTCCACATTGTTAAGTTAAATTATGAAATTACAAAACTAAGTATAACTAGCATTAACGAGGGTTGGGAATAAACACAATTGACCGCTCCTTGTTAGGCAGCATAGATCTCAATCGGCTGGAGTGGTGGGTGTGCCAGGGCGTCAGTCAGTAAGTTTACAGGGTGAACAGAGAGTGGCAGTTAATTTGATAAATTGGTTAAATGACTAGATAACATGCCAAGCCCCTTCACCTTTCTTAAAGAATACTGGTGTCCCACAGAGGCAGGGGCGAAATTACTTTTTTGAGTATCATAGAGCAGCACCAGGAAGTAAACAAAGTAGACTAACCTGAATGGATGTTTCTCCTGGCAAAGGCGTAAGACTATCTCTTGTTCCCGGTGGACACTGAAATCCATGCCTGAAGCTCAGCTGTAGCAGTGGCTCATGCCCTTACTGTTTCACTTTCTAGCTCGCTTTTCATTTCTGGAGCCCTGGTGGCCCAGTGGTTAAGAACTCGGCTGCTAACCAAAAGGTTGGCAGTTTGAATCCACTAGCTGCTCCTTGGGAACCCTATAGCGCAGTTTTAGTCTGTTTTATGGGGTCGCTGTGAGTTGGAATCAACTCGATGACAACAGGTTTGGTTTTTCCTTTCTAGCCCCCGGCAATATCCTTAACTTTCTTGATAGCTCCACTATGCATTTAAATGAATGCTTATTTTATTTTATTTAATATTAGGTGGGTATTGGAGCAGAGGACTTTCAGGTCATCTATTCTACCATACTGCCAGAACCAGAAGTATCATCTCTACCTATTGGCTGGAGTTGGCCCACAAAATGAAATGTGCTTGCCACCCTTGAGTTAAAACTGGCCCATCAGTTTGACCTCCTTTAATAAGGACTGCAGCAAGCAGAGGCTCTGCATTATATTCATTATCCTGTGAATATTCAGCAAAACTTGCTATGGGGAGTACTACAAACTCTGAGGCGGCAACTGATGTACAGGTCAGAATGACTTTCATCCCGTTAGGAAGAACTGGTGTGCTACTCCGTGTTCCATTAATGCGCAGCACATTTGGGTTTGCTTAAGTTACAGAGAGCCTCTGAGCCCTGAATGCATGCAATTAACTTCTATAAAATGGATCTTTGGACACAAATACACAGTTACAAGACAATGGAAATGCGTCACATGAAGGAGAGGAATGGGTCTAATTTGAATTGATAGTCTCAGCTGACCAACAGGTAGGTGATGAAGGCGAACAAACTTTTCAAACAATCTACTCAATTTTCTGCTGAAAATTATGAATAGTATGTATGAGCTGGTTTTTATGATTGAGGATACTATGCCCATCTGGGGCACAGAAAGGTACAATGGATGCAGAGGAAAAATGAAATTTTTCACCATGATGAAATCTTGGGTGTGCTATCGATGGGTGGATGCTGTACTGAGATGTAAGAATAAGACCACCACAGAACCCTTATATGATATAATCTGTAATTAAATAAGGCTCTGTGGTAAACAATGTGTGCTCTATCAGGTCTGTGACCTATATGTGCCATGTACTGAGGAAATACAGAGTATTTTCATTGAGGTTATTATGAATAATTATTCCCTCTTCAGATTAGCTGTGTTAAATATCCTTAAATCCATATAATTTATGGCATATTTTACATGAAAAATTTAAACATAACCTTTAATTATAGTCTTTGGTTTAGTGGTGAGGGAGGGTTTAATTCTACTGTCTTGAATAATTTTATGATTGTAGGAATGATTCAGCTAAAACACACACACAAACATGAGTCGGACTTGGCTGGTTCTTTATTACCATGACTTAAAGCTGAGCTGGAAGGAAGGAGAGGTTGAAGGAACAAAATGGGGGAGAATAAAGGAAACAGAAAGACTGAAAGATTTGAGACTGAGATAAAGACAGATGTTGTTGTTAGGTGCTGTGGAATCGGTTCTGACTCATAGCGACCCTATGCACAACAGAAGGAAATACTGCCTGGTCCTGCACCATCCTCACAATTGTTGTTAAGCTCAAGCCCACTGTTGCAGCCACTGTGTCAATCCATTTCCTTCAGGGTCTTCCTCTTCTCCGCTGAGCTTCTACTTAACCAAGCATGATGTCTTTCTCCAGGGACTGATCCCTCCTGATAACATGTCCAAAATATGCGAGACTAAGTCTAGCCATCCTAGCTTCTAAGGAGCATTCTGGCTGTACTTCCAAGACAGATTTGTTCGTTCTTTTGGCAGTCCGTGGTATATTCTTCGCCAACACCATAACTCAAAGGCATCAATTCTTCTTTGGTCTTCCTTATTCATTGCCCAGCTTTTGCATGCATATTGAAAACACCATGGCTTGGGTGTTTTCACCTTAGACCTTAGAGTGATATCTTTGGTTTTTAACACTTTAAAGAGGTCTTTTGCAGCAGATTTGCCCAATGCAATGTGTCGTTTGATTTCTTGACTGCTGCTTCCACTGGTGTTGACTGTGGATCCATGTAAAATGAAATACTGACGTGGATGGAGTCAAGATTTCGGGACCTTCATTTACTGATATGCACAACTCAAAATGAGAAGAAATATCTGCAAACATCCATTAATAATCGGAACATGGAATGTACAAAGTATGAATCTAGGAAAATTGAAAATCATCAAAAATGAAATGGAACACATAAACAGCTTGTTAATGAGTCTTTCCTCCAATCCTGATGCCATCCTCTTCTTCATATAATCCAACTTCTCAGATTATTTGCTCAGCATAGAGACTGAGTAAGTATGATGAAAGGATACAACCCTGACACACACCTTTCCTGACTTTAAACCATGAAGTATCCCCTTGTTCTGTTCGACCAACTGTCTCTTAGTCTATGTGCAGGTTCCACACGAGCACAATTAAGTGTTCTGGAATTCCCATTCTTCACAATATTATCCATAATTTGTTATGATCCACACGGTCAAATGCCTATGCATAGTCAATAAAACGCAAGTAAACATATTGGTACTCTCTGCTTTCAGCCAAGATCCATCTGACATCAGCAGTGATATCCCTCATTCTACATCCTCTTCTAAATTCTGGCTGGAATTTCTGGCAGTTCCCTGTCGATGTACTGCTGCAACCGTTTTTGAATGATCTTCAACATGATTTTACTTGCGTCTGATAATAATGATATTGTTTGGTAATTTCCGCATTCTGTTGAATCACCGTTCTTTGGAATGGGCACAAATATGGACTTCTTCTAGTCAGCTGGCCAGTCTTCCAAATTTCTTGGCACAGACAAGTGAGCACCTTCAGCATTGCATCCATTTGCTGAAACATCTCAACCGGTACTCCGTCAATTCCTGGAGCCTTGTTTTTTGCCAGTGCCTTCAGGGCAGCTTGGACTTCTTCAGTACCATTGGTTTTTGATCATATGTTACCCTGTGAAATGGCTGAATGTTGACCGAAAAAATCCACACCTCAGGACGCAATATTGAAGGATTCTATGGGCAAAAAAGTGAATGAAGCAGGAAGCATCAAAAGAAGACAGAAGGAACACAGACTCCCTGTACCAAAAAGAATTGATTGATCTAGAAATCCTAGGGAATACTTATGTGAGAGGATTGAAGATCGGAAAGGAATGTTCTGTTTACCACAAGACAGAAGCTCATAAAAGATAAAAGTCATGCATTTTTCCAAGCCACTGTAGCCATCTTGTCTGTTTTTAGACACACCCCCTCCCTCCCGAGCTGATATACTTACTAATTCTTTTAAACTCATTATTTAAAGATAAAATCAGCAAGAGATATATTCTACCAAGATTAGTAAACCTGAAGTCTGTTTTTGCATTCTTAAAATATTTCTTCCTTATATACACTTTTTTTTTGGTTGGGGGAGAGGTTTGGATAACAAAATTGAGAGATTATACCTGTATCCACCAAGAACATCTCAAAATAAAGATTGCAATTGCTTTACTGGATCAGCATGTAAAAAATATTTTTATTACATAGGACATTACTTACAGTTGGTATCTTTTCTACATTTTATTATATCTAAATCTACCACCAACTTCTTACGTTATATGATTTTCCAGTAGTTTAGCCAGGTTCTAGCAAGGAATAGTATACAAACTTTATCTGTTAACCACCCTTTGTTGGAGCTAAATTGCATGGATGATATTTCTGATTTTGTATCTCAGTTTCTTTTCTCTTTACCTAGCTTATGACGCTCCTTTTCCTTCAGAATATTTTCTCCATAATCACTTCTATTGCATAAACCCTCCTTCTGTCTTTCATTCCGTTGAACCGCTTCCTATTTTGAACTCCCACATAAACATCAGAGGAGCCTACTGGAAGGACATTGACATGCCACCCCAATGAGACCAATTTATTTGATGAGATAAGCAATATTTTGGGGGAAATATCTGAAAACTGAACACTGTTAACTAGTTTTTATGAAAGAGAATTTTAGGTGATTTCCAAGTATTTCCTTCAAATATCCCCCTTCACCATTACACTTTATAATAGTTAATGCTGATAAGATAAACTCTTTATGAAAGAAACACATTTCCATTTACACATACCTCCCCCACAAAAAAAAAAAAAAAAAGCATTCTCCTTTTCCTAAGAGGAGATTATTGCAAAGTACAATGGCAAAATTGCATTCATTTCAAACCGCAGCAAAGTCAATTCTCTTGTCTTATCACCTTAGGTGGAAACCCTCGTGGCGTAATGGTTAAGAGTTTGGCTGCTAACCATAAGGTTGGCAGTTCGAATCATCAGGTGCTCCTTGGAAATCCTATGGACAGGTTCTACTCTGTCCTATAGGGTCCCTATGAGCAGGAACAGACTCAACAGCAACAGGTTTGGATCACCTTAGGCACTGCCATGCCAAAACAAGTATGGTTGTTGGAGTTTTTAGCAAGGATTTTCCCCAGGGTTCTCTTGGATTTGTGAGGGCTTAAGCCTTAATATTTCTTCCCTCTTTCCTTTTTGATTAACAAGTTGATTTTAAGCATGTTTGTTGACTGGTGGAAAGTGCATAGACTTTGATGATGAATGGTCCTGGGTGTGAATCCCTATTTCTTCCTGCATGACCTCAGAAAGTCACTTACCCTCTTTGAACATTAGTTACCTTATCTGTAAAATGGAGATAATGACATTTATCTCATAGGATCAACTTAAGTGAAATTATGAATACAAATCATCTGCTAGAATGCCCAAGGAGCCCTGGTGGCACAGTGGTTTATCGCTTGGCTGTTAACTGAAAGGTTGTTGGTTCAAACCCACCAGCCACTCTGTGGGAGAAAGATGTGACAGCCTGATTCTGTAAAGATTAAAGCCTTGGAAACCTTATGGAGCAGTTCTACTCTGTCCTATAGGGTCGCTGTGATTTGGAATTGACTCGACGGCAAGGGATTTTTCGGATTTTTACTAGAATGCTCAGCTCATAGTGGGTCACAATAAGTGGTAACTAAACACACACACACACACACATTCTCTCTCACACTCACACATGGTGAGACAGCATTCTTGTTCTTGGGCCAGAATTAGACACAGATGATAATGTAAAGTATTTCACATGGTGAACAAGAAAAGGAAG
>NW_004444189.1:1753543-1755056 GCF_000243295.1 Trichechus manatus latirostris
ATCTTTTCAGTTAAAAAAGTTAACTTATTAGCTTACAATTACCACCTACTCAAATAACCAGATTAAGTGGAAAATCAATTAATTGATTTACTTAGTAAACACTGAGTGATCACCAACTAAGCACACAGGACTGCATTAGGTGTTGGGAGATACCAAAATCAATCAATCAATCTCTCTCTTTCACACACACACAATCTTAACAATCTCTGCTCCCCACAGGAGACAAGATACACAAACGTAAGATCATTAAATAGAAATTGCTCTCATTTTACCCGTGGGTGACAGAAGTCCAGGGCATGAACAGTATTTGCTCACAGTTCACTCCATTCAGTGCTCCTTCATCATCAATTTTTTCCTCCTTGTTCATCATCATCATCTCCACTTCCATTTACATATGTCTAGAACCACACTAAGCACTTCATCTACATCATCTCATTTTATCTTCACTAGAACATAAGGTGGCAAAATGGACAAGACCTGGGCTGCTAACCTAAAGGTTGGCAGTTCAAATCCACCAGCCACTCCTTGGAAACCCTATGGGGCAGTTCTACTCTGTCCATAGAGTCACTATGAGTTGGAATTGACTAGCCATAGCAACAACAAAACATTAGCAGGTGGTCTGATCAACCTCCTTTTACAGCGGAGAAGCAAGATAACTTGTCCAAGGAAATACAGCTTAGTAAGTAGCTAAGCTAGACTCTGAATTAGGTCTAGCTGACCTCAAGGAATATCCAAGCAGAAGTAGTGTTTTGGAAAGATGAATACAGCAGGGGTTTACTGAGTGAATCACAGGGGATGAGACTGAGCCAGGGAGGCCAACAGAAAGGCCAGTGCGTAAGTGAGGCAACAAAGGCCTAAAATAGGTGGGAGAAACAAATGGCAAGGAATGCAAAGGCAGTTAAAGGAAGATGATCAGAACTTAGGGAAAGAGTGACTATGACTTGGAAGCAGAAGGATGATTTAAGTTTTGTAATATCAGGAAAGCCAGGCTGAATGAGACAGCTGGGGAGAGGGTGGGGGAGGGGATTACAAGATAATTAATTTGGTTTTAACTATGTTTCTTTATAATAAAAATTAATGCATCAAACAATTCTTTGAAACTTGAGGATGAAAAATAGTTGCAAAAAAAGAGTAGTTAAGCAGTCTTAGGTGCATCCCCAAGAGAACTGAACACGTGTGTGCACATAGAAACTTGTGCGTGGATGTTCACAGCAGCATTTTTCAATACAGCTAAAAAGTGAAAACCACCCAAATGTTCATCAAATAATGAACAGATCAACAAAACATGGCATATCCATACAATGGAATATTATTGTCATAAAAAGTAATAAAGTACTGATACAACATGGATGATCTTTGAAAATATTATACTAAGTGAAAAAAGCCAGTCACAAAACACTGCATATTGTATGATTCCATTTATATTAGATGTCCAGAAAAGGCAAATCTATAGAGATAGAAAGTAGATTAGTAGCTGCCTAGGACTGAGGAGTTTGGGTGGGGGGATAAGGAG
>NW_004444189.1:1756529-1761145 GCF_000243295.1 Trichechus manatus latirostris
AAAATGGACTCCCTATATGCAGAAGAAATCTTACGTTCAAATTTCGTTGAGTTTTGATTATTTTTAACAACCTGTACTAGGGAAGCGAGGCGCCACTTAACAGGAAAGACCAGGCGACAAGAGTTTGAGAGTGCACAGGCCTCTGTGTCCCTAGGAGAGGATTATGAGTCTGGTAATTTCTTTAAAAATAGCTGAATTAATTTTTCCTTGCTACCAGATGTGAATAATTTATTTCTCCACAGAGGGCTCATATTCACTGGACTATGAGTAACTTCCTCTAGAGAGAGGAAAAAAACCATCATTTTGTATTACAAAATTGAGAATTAAAATTAAGTTAGAGCTCACCAAACCACCCAAGATTTCTGAAACACTATAAAACTTACAAATTAATAATTTACTGACTTAGTCAATTTTATATAGTAGATGACTAAAGAAGTCTAAGTGGTCATTAAGATAAAGTCATTTCTAATCACTTCAATGAATACCTAATGAGTAGCTACTATTTGTCAGACATAATCATTTCTCTTAAACGCTTACTTAATTTAAAAAACTGCAATTCTGTTCTCCCAGTGGTATCTCTTCCTTCCTCATGTTACTGAATACAATATATCTTCCAAGCCTTTAAAGTTAGAAAGCTTGGCTGGTATGTTCTTGTCTACACAGGAGCAACAAACATGATTTGTCTTATTCTGAATCTGGGATCTCACTATTCACTTAACATATTTTCTGATAATTTTTTCTTATGCAATTACATGTTTGTTACTCACCCAAAGCCTCTCTTATCTCTTCTCTCCAATCTCATTTTCTCAGGGGAGTTCTTAAGGTCGGGAAAGGAATGATCATGTATTGGGCACTTTCTAAGGGCTAGTTTCCTAACTACATTATTGCATTTTAATTCTCACTCTAACCCTAAAGTCAGATGCCTAGCAAGTACAATGGATAACTGCATGTGAAAGACAGTTTTAGTACCAGGAAAAGAAATCTGAGTAAAACCTAGGAAGCTGTAACTTTCAAGGGTAAAGCATTTTTATAACTTTTACTAAGAAACTGGAAGAAAGTCAAGCCTCTGGGGATACCTACAGAGTCATCTCTCTCACTGTGAGCAACAAGCTTCTTTAATGGTCAGACATCCCAGGCTCACTATTCTGGTGAATACTGTCCTCTCTTTCTTCACATGGTCCCTGAGTGGTGCAAGGGGTTTGTGACTGGCTACTAACCTAAAGATTGGTGGTTCAAACACACCCAGCAGTGCCAAAGAAAAAAGGCCTGGTGACCTGCTTCCATAACGATTGCAGCCAAGAAAACCCTACAGAGCAATTCTACTCTGTAATACATGAGGTCACCATGAGCTGGAATTGACTCAATGGCAAGAAGTTTTTTTTGTTTTGTTTCTTCATATAAGCACAAAGCTTGGATGACCTCCTCCTCACTATATTTTAAGGTGGGTTTGGTATTAAAACACTTTAATGACAACACACTGGAAGATCGTTTGCGGGCAAGGGTAATGGTGTGTGGAGACATACAACAGATTATCAGAGATTACCAGAGACACCTGGCAAAATTGGTGCTGCAGGTTAGTCATGCTTTGATTACTAACTGGGCTCAAAGCCCCACAAGAAACCAAACCCGCTGCCATCGAGTTGATTCCGACTCATAGTGCAACTGCCCCATAAGGTTTCCAAGGAGCGGCTGGCGGTTTCAAACTGCCAACCTTTTGATTATCAGCCTGAGCTCTTAACCACTGCACCAACTGGGCTTACCAATTACCTTCACTCTGCAGAAGTGCTGTGACATCACCCCCCCAACTGGAATCTCACCATATCCCACAAAAAAATCATTGTGACTCACAATTCCTAGCCTTGCTCCATGCTGTATCTTCCTGGGAAAAAAGAAAGGCCTTAATAGGGCGCTGGTCCATGAGTGAGAACTTTAGCATTCTTGTTCCTCAACACCTGGCCATTTGGGGAGGGATCCAGGAGTAGGGTGACAAACCAACCCAGTTTGCCTTGGATGGTCCTAGTTTTAGCACTGAAAAGCCTGTGTCATGGGAAACCCTCCATCCCAGGCAAACAGTGATGGCTAGTCATCCTACCCAGGAGACTCAGAATAGACAGTTGTTAACAAGAGGCTAAGACCAGAGGTAGTTCCTTTCTCACACCATAATTCAAAATGTTATTATTCTGTACTGGCAAATGATGTTCTAAAACTATATCCTTCTTTCCCCTTTTGCAGGGAAGGAGCACTGCCCGTGGCTTAGCCTACATGCATAACGCAAGTCTGAGGAAGGACAAGATCTAAAGAGGCAGCCACCAGTGGAGGGTCACTGTGGTGGAGCTGCCTACATATCTAGGATGACAAGGATAATGCATCTCATTCTTCATTCTGATTGATTGGTAGTGACAGGTGGCGTGCTGGGTTGAGAAGGATTCTGAAGTGTGACCTAGGTGTAGCAGAAGAGAGTGCTGAGATTTATCAGCAACACATACCACTGAAAATAAACTACCCAAGTGAGTCAAGCTGACCCATGTCAGTCAAGTTTTCTCTCTGACAGGCTAACAAAACAACACACAAGGAATAAAAGGAAACATAAAAGTAATCCCATCTAATAGAGACATACTCCAATAGCAAATATTCTATACATTATGGTAACAAAACTATGTCTTTCAAGGCCGTTTCTTACTTTTAGTGACACTCAAAACACATCTCTCAATCCACTAATCTTATCCTTGACACTTTTTTACCAAAAGGAGTCTTACGGGCTATGCTTGGGTGTGTGTCTTCCAGTAAATAATTATGATCACTTTTCTTCAAGCTCATATACACATGCTTTCTCTTGCAAACAATCTAGTATTGACATCAGTTAGCCGTCGTCAGCAAAATGACATCTTTCCAAGATTGAAAGCTTTAATGTTCATTTTTTTTTTTTGGGAAAATACTCACTAGAGATTTTGCAAAATGGAAGCGTCCATCTGGTTGAAGTAGCTTATTTTAAAAAAATAAACTTTGCTCAAAAAGAAGCTAAAAGTATCACTCACAGAGTGTTACAAATGATCCAAAAATACCTTAAAATTGGATTTAATCATTGGTTAAAAATACCCTGAACAGCAGAAGACTGATTTTCTCAATATTCCTTAAAAAAAAAAAAAAAATTTGCTTAGCATACAAATATGGGCGCTGGCCCTTGAATGTCAGTGGTGTCTACATATGTCTCTAGTACTGAGAGATCACTGCGATGATCAATCAACAAAAGTTAGCATTTATTTTCTTAGAATAAAATTTTATTGACTCAAGAGCCAGCTTCATTTTTAAAAAGGTCTATTTACTGTATTTATATTTTTAATGAAGGGTAAGTACTTTAAGCAAAAAACGTTATTCTGCTGATCAGAAAATACACATGCTTTGTAGAAAATCTGGCAAATGGAGAAAAGTCAATAGAAGAAAAGAAATCACACAGCAACACTATTTCCATTCTTTGCTGTTTTTATATACAAACGGATAGAATGGTATTTTTAAAAATCTCTTGTCTTTCAAACAAGCTAAGATGGCACCATGCCCCAGAGCAAGAGCTGAATCCTGGTTGAGTAGTCCTGGGTTTGAACAAGTACAAAGAGATGAGAAAGTGGTTAGCAGTCATAACAAAGCCAAGACAGAATGAAGAAAAGAATCAAGGACACATTAAAAAAAAAAATTATCTGCACACACATTTTCATATACCATTTTAGAATTTATCTTGTGATAGAGAGTAGTAATAATCTTTTTCTTTTTTCTTCTTTTTTAAATGAATGGTAAAAACAACTGGTATTCTGTATGCATATGCCTACCCAGCATATTCTGGGTGGAATCCAATTGTGTGTGATAACTCAACAATTTGGTACAGGAAACGACGACCACAACATTCCTTAAAAATTTAACAGACTATCTAGACAGAACAGACTCATTTGAATGGGAATTTTTTTCAGTGATACTAGAAGAATGCAATTTTTCATGGCGGACACACTGGGTTTGTAACAGATGCAAATTCAGATACGAATAAAACACAAATGATTCAGACTCTTGCACTGTGCTTCCACAGACTTATTTCTGCACAGATCAAACAAAGTAAAGTTGGTGTTTGACAACTGTGGGTGACTCATATCAGAGGAGGTCCTTACCGTATGGATGTGCCTGTTGAAATAAAGCTGGTTAACAAAGCCAGCTTATTTTCCTCCCTGTGGGCCAGTGAGGGTTTCATTTTAGGAAATGGAAGTGTCAGTGTGGACAAACAATACTGAAGTATTTATAGTATAATGTGTAGTTTCCTTAAACTGCTTTTGAACAAAGAATATGTAAATAGAAATTAAGATCCAAATTTCTTTCACTCTCTTGTGTCATGAACTGCTTATAAAACCCACTTAATACTGTGACACACACATAATGTGATATGAATGTGGTGTAGCCACACTGGGGTGTACTAGCGGTTTTGCAATTAATTTTAAGCTCCCTTTATTAATTAAGGATATTATGCCTTTGCCATATTTGTTGCAAACATTTTATGCAAGATTGCCATACGCTTTTCAACTCTGTCTACAGTGCTTTATGATGAACAAAAGTTTTCAATTTTTGTATTTCATATAGCC
>NW_004444189.1:1762444-1792214 GCF_000243295.1 Trichechus manatus latirostris
TTATCTGCTTCCAAACTACAATGGTGGAACAGGCACAAGCTAGACTTTTCCATTACAAACGAGAGAAATTGGAGGGAAAGAAGGGATAGCAGGCACTAAGCAAGTCAGGAGAACACATTACATTAACTCTCAAGAAAATAATCCTCTGTTCTCTGAGACCATTTAGGCAGTGGCCCTGCCCTCCAGACTCTGGGTGTTGGCCACACTCTTCGGATTCTGGGTGGAGGCCCTTTGGCCCCGGGCTTCAGCTCTGCCTTCCAGGCCTACCTGGACAGCAACTCTGCTCCCTTGGATCTGGGCAGCCCCATTCTCCTAGTCCATCTGAGTGGCCACCTACCCCCTAAGCCCTGGCAGGCCCCACTCTTCTGCCCCTTGGGTATGGCAGCCTCGCTCCCTCAGTTTTGGGCAGTGGATCTGGCCCCATCCCGCTGGCACTCCTAAAAGGTAGCCCCACACTCCGGAACCAAGTTGGTGAAGATCTGACTCTTTGAAACCTAGGAGGCTGTGGCCCCACTCTTTGAAACCCTGGAGGCCATGGCTCCACCCTTTAAGACTCCAGAGACTGTGGTCCTACCCTCTGAGACAGAGGCAGCTCTGCCTCCTGTGTTCCTTGGCCTCTTGGCCCCTTGGGTCTCTTGGGCTGGCCCAGCATCTGCCCTGCCTGGGCAAGTGTTCCAAAGCTCTTTAGCTCTACTGATAAATGCCTGGAGGCACCCCACTCTACCAGTAAACCTTGGCCAGAAAGCACTCAGCTCTCTTGGTCTGTGTGTCAGCAAGCTTAGCTTCACTGATAAATGCTCAGAGGTACCCCATTTCACCAGGAAGCTTCCTTTGCACAAAAGCACTCAGCTCTCTCACTTGCTGGGTCAGTTCCCATGCTGTCTCGTGGTTCTGCGCTGCCATTTCACTGCTGCTGCTTCATCTGCATTGTCCCCGGTGTTACAGCTCTCCTCACTTCCTTCTGAGTCCTCATCAGAACTGTCTTTGACATTCATAATTCCACCAACAGTCTCTTCAAGGCAATCTAGGCTTTTGCTATTAGGCACTTTAAAACTCTTCCAGCCTCTACCCATTACTCAATTCCAAAACTGCTTCCACTTTGTAGATATCTGTTAGAGCAGCACCTCACTCTCCTGTTATCAAATTCTGTCTTATCCAGTGCTGCTGTAACAGAAATACCACCAAGTAGAAGCCTTTAACAAACAGAAATTTATTCTCTCACAGTCTAGGAGAGCAGAAGTTCGAGTTCAAGGCAACAGCTCCTGGGAAATGCTTTCTGTCTCTGTCAGTTCTAAGGGAAGGTCCTTGTCATCAATCTTTCCCTGGTCTAGGAGCTTCTCAGCACAGAGACCCTGAATCCAAAGGATAAGCTCCACTCCCAGTGCTTCTTCCTTGGTGGTATGAGGTCCCTCTCCTCTCTGTTAGCTTCTTTTATATCTCAAAAGAGACGGATTCAAGACACAACCTAATCCTGTAGATTGAGTCCTGCCTCATTAACATAACTGCCTCTAATCCTGCCTCATTAACATAATAGAGATTAGGATTTACAACACGTAAATAATCACATCAGATCACAAAATGGTGGACAACCACACAATACTGGGAATCATAGCCCAGCCCAGTTGGCACACATTTTTTTAGGGGAACAAGTCAATTAATAATACATGGCTTGGGTCAGGCACACCTTACTCAGGTTGTGTCATCTGCATATCGCAGGTTGTTAATGAGTCTTCCTCCAATCCTGATGTCATGTTCTTCTTCATATAGTCCAGTTTCTTAGACTATTTGCTCATCATACAGACTGAATCAATCTGCTGTCCCCATACTAGGGTCATAAATATTTATTATAGTTTCTTTATCCTTTTATGGTGTCATTTTTTAAAAATAGTTAACTCTTCAAGGCATTTGTCATTTGTTCTGTGGTAAGAAAGAGTGAGAATCAAATCAGATTACCATTTTTTTCACCCAACAAGGTAACCAATTACCCTATGTCTTTATTCTGTTTTCCCAGGTGAATTACATCACTCCCTAAACTGACATCTTTTTCTGGGCTCTCTAGATTGTTCCATTAATATCTGTCACTTATTTTGCTGGTGCCACATTGTTTTCATTATTGTAGCTGCATAGTGCATTTTAGTGCTTGGTGGTAGAAGTTTCCCTTTATAATTTTTCTTTTAAAAAAAAAATTTTGACTATCTTCACCAATTTAACTCTTCCAAATATATTTTAGAAAATCCCACTGGTATTCTGATAGGAGTTGCATTAACCTATAAATTAATTTGGAAAGCTCTTACATCCTTACAATATTAAATCTTCTCCTTCAGGAAAATAGAAGGTCTTTCTAATATTCAACTATTTTCTTTATATCCACTTAAGTCTTTTGTAACTCTCAATCAGTTTTCTTGATAGAGGTCTTAAGTATTTGTTTATATTAGTCTACATTTTTGTTTTTTACCAGGAATGAGATGGAGCTGCTACCAACTCTGGAGAAATTTACTGTTACTCATAAGTAACAGTATGAGGTCATAATCCTGACTGTTCTCCCAATCATGGGCTATCTGAATTTGTCACTTGTTTTATACATGAATGTAACATGCAAATAATTCAGAACTCTCTTCTGAAGAGCTCAAAATCCAAACACCAAATGTTCTACAAAACCAAAATCATTTAATTTTGTGTTTTCCTGGAAGCTAGGCCCACCATACTGGTGAAAGGTGGAGGCAAAATGAAAAGAGGCACTTATAGGGGATGAAGTGGAGTCTGTTTTATATTCATAGTGAGAAAACTCTCAACTCCCAGGAAGGCTCTAAAGGCTAAAAAACACGTAACCAAAAGCTCTGGGGTTTAGTGAAAAAGAGAAATAATGTGCTAATAAGAACTCAGAGTGATGACTCATCGCATTGGATCATCCTTGGGAAAGCACCTACTAAGTAGATTTTAGCAGTTAAGGTGTTATTTTTGGTGCACGATTTATTGCTACTTCCTTTTGGGAAATAAAATGATTAAACTAGCTCCCTAAAACACATGAAATGGTCACTCTGGTAAACCAGCCCGTCAGGTAACAATGCTATTTCTAGAACAGGGCAGGGATCAACTGTGTCCCCTGAAGAGACTTCTTTAGTACAAGATGGAAGCATTTAGCCAAGTGTAATGGAAAGGCGTATAAACCAGGAGACAAAAGACCCAGCTTCTACTGCTGGCTCTGTAACTGATTAACAAGCCACTAAGTGCAGGCAGGCCACTCAACCTCTCCTCATCTGTTAAAAAACAGATGTCACAGCTTCTGTTCCACTCTATACCACAGTGCTACGAAAATAAAAAATCATGTGAATGAAGCAGTTGGAACTGCTGAGAAGTAAAATCAACCTGCTCAATAAAAGTAATGCCACCCATCCAACAGCAAATATAATGAACTCACTCCTTCCAAAGTTACTCATTTTTGTTCTATACTATACCACCTTCTTCTTCTTTTCACCCCTGTGGTTTCTTTTCCTTACTTCACTATGGCCAAATATGCAGGGAAAATTCAATGCTGTTATTTTGGTCCTATCTCTGGATTTAATTTGCCCATTTGTGCTATTTACAAAGATCAGTGACTCAGGAAACTTTAAAGATGATGTAGTCAGGAAAATGACAAATATGGGGGAAATGTGTTTCACTATTCAGTGCCAATCGCAGTAAAGCTAATCAGTTACAGCATTCCTCTCTCCTCTTCAGCTGAGCTGGAATGTGGTCTCATACTGGTGAAGAACTGAGGCCCTGAGAGATTTAATAATTTGCCTGAGGTTTTGTTCATTCCTTCAGAGACTATTTATTGAGTGCCAATTATGTATCAGATGCTGTTTTGGATGCCAGAAATACAGTAGTAAATAAAATATCCTCTTTCTATCTGGATGAATTAATAAATTGTTGTTAGACTGTGTATTTCTCTAATTAGTAGTGAGTTTGAACATTTTTATTCATCTGTTTATTTATCATTGGTAATACTTCTGTAAATTTCTACCTCCCAATTTCCAACACAGTCAGATGATTTTGCTTCATTAAACAGGGCAAAAATTATAGGTAATACTTACTTTTCTATTCCTTACAAACAACCCTGAAATACAGGCATTATTATATTCATTTTACAGATGAGGAAACTGGGGCTCAGGAAGGTTTTGTAACTGGCACAGTCATAGACATGATAAGTAGGAGCTGGAATCAACACTGTTCCTCACAATCCCTTATCAATAGTATTTTACCATATATTTAAATGTAATTTACCATAGCACATTTAAAAAATATGTTACAAAACAAATATTATGATCAATTTTTGGCCTCAGTACAAAGTACTTAGTTTATTTATGAAAGAAATTAGCTTATAAGAATGAGAGGGCTCAAGACATATGATTTTAGTTGTGATATGTTTGCAGTAAAACACGCTGTAGAAAAGGAGTCCCTGGCTGGTGCAAATGGCTAAGCACTCAACTACCAGCCGAAGAGTTGGCAGTTTGAACCCACCCAGAGGCGCCTGGGATACAGGTCTGGTAATCTGCTTACAAAAGGTCACAGCCTCGAAAACCCTGTGGAGCAGTTCTACTCTGCACGCGTGAGGTCGCCATGAGTCGGAACTGACTGGACAACAATTAACAACAACAGAGAGGTAAGACTCTTATCTGCCATGTATTTGCTTTTATAACTACAAGAGGAAGACATCACTGGCAAAGATTTTATGTCAGATATTTGAACAAATAGCCTTTGGTGAAAAAATAGTATGTATAGTAACAATTACATTTTTGAAAAAATACATATTTAAAGAAGACTTGGAGGATATATATTAAACATTTATCTGTATATATAACAAAATAGATTAATATCATATATTAAATATGTATTTAAAAAGACTAGAGAAAGGAAAAGGAGCCCTAGTGGTGTAGTGGTTAAGCACTTGACTGCTAATTGAAAGATTGGCAGTTTGAACCCACCCAGTGGTTCCACAGGAGAAAGACCTGGCGATCTGCTCCGGTAAAGATTACAGTCTAAAAAACCTTATGGGGCAATTCTACTCTGTCACACGGGGTCACTATGAGTTGAAATAGACTCAACAGCAACCATCAACAACAAAGAAAGGTAAAATCCCTTGGTAGAGCAAATACTTTGAGCTCCACTGCCAACCTAAAGATTGGTGGTTTGAACCCCCCAGTGGTACTGCAGAGGACATGGCCTGGCGATCTTCTTCCCTTAAGATTACAGCCAAGAAAACCCTATGGAGGAGTTCTACTCTGTAACTTGTGGGGTTGCCACGAGTTGCAATCGACTCGATAGCAACTAACAACAACAAAAAGAAAGAATATAATGAAAACATAAGATATATGCTATCTATAGGTTACAGGTAATTTTCGCCACCACCCCTTTTGCTTATCTGCATTTTCCAAGTTGAAACTTTCCAAACTTTTGACAATGTACTACTTTTCAATATGAAAAATACAATAAAGTTGTTAACAATGAAAAACAAAAGCCCAGTCATTTGTTGCCATCTCTAAAAACTTCTGGTCTTGAAAAGGTTGACTACGTAGACATTTAAAAAAATAAAAGCTTTGAGAAGTATTTCTTATATACGTAAGGCTTAATTGAAGGCTATGTTCCCAGAGTGGGCTGTTAGGTTACATGAGGTTTCACACACCTTTTAAGTAAATTTAAGATCTAAATGGCAACTGAATATTTTACTCAAAAACTGCTTTTGTGTTCAGAAAACACTCTGGTGAGTTTTTAGAAACTAAGCAAATAAGTGTCTACTTTTCAATATAAATGATAATTACTGATCATCTAGAATTCTTCATTACCACTGGTAGGCTTAGCACTGTAACTGAGGAACACATTTTCCTCGAAAATGGGATTTAGATTCTGTCAACCTATAAACGAACGTCTGACCATTTTTGGCTAGATTACAACTCTGAAAGGAACTTTAAGGAAGTATATAAGAGACTTTAACCTTAAGTCTCTTTAACCTTATTTTAAAGAAATTATATAGATAAAAACCAATGTAACGAAAAATGTTGAGTAGGTAACTTCTCTTGAACATCGACAGCTATTAATAATATAATAGGTGCAATTTACCAAGCAGCTACTACAGACAGGAGCCCTGGTGGTGCAGTGGTTAAGAGCTATGGCTGCTAACCAAAAGGCTAGCAGTTTGAATCCACCACCCGCTACTTGGAAACCATATGGGGCAGTTCTATTCTGTCCTGTAGGGTTGCTATGAGTTGGAATCAACTCAACAACAATGGGTTTTGGTTTTTGGTATTATAGACAGGAGTTGCTTTACTCTATTTTACGTATATTATCTCATTTAATTCTAACAACACAATGCTGGGCAAACATCATTATCCTCATTTTAAAGGGAGGGAACTGAGAATTAGAGAGGTTAAGTCAAGGTCAAACATGAAATTTTTAAAAGTCTAACATCTACTTAAATAACAGCCAACAGAACACCCAATGGTACACATACAGGGTGACTATCATTATTTTGGGAAAGCCAAAACAAGCTTCAAAATAAATTTTAAACTTTGAAAATTTGTACTATACTGGTCTTAGCTAATTAATTACGGCCCTTTAAAATTCACAATGTTTGGTAAAGCACAGGGTCAGCGGAAACAAGGAAAACCCTCAATGAGATGGACTGATACAATGATTGCAATGATGGACTCAAACATACCAATGATCATGAAGATAGCATAGGACTGGGCAATGTTTCATTGTGTGATACACAAGGGCACCATGAGTCACAGACTACCTGATGGCAACTAACAGCCACAAAACTTACAAAGCATTATGGGTAAAGAGATTTAATATATTATAAAAATATAAAACCCAGAAAACCAAACCAGTTGCTGTTGAGTTGATTCTGAGTCATGGTGACCCCATGTGTTGGCATAATTAGATTATAATACACATTGTATACTTTACTAATAAAATGCGCTTTAGGATTGTTTCTGTAACTTTAGCACAAAATACATACTTTAGATGACTTTGGTTTTATATGGTAAAAAGGCATAAAACACATTTTAATTTTCTGTATATGGTAATTGAACTACTCTTCTTCATTTACCAAAATGTATTAAAAACAAATGTTGGCGTTGTTATTTTACTAGCATCCATAGTACATTTTAAATAAACGGTTCATTTCAAAAGATAAACCTGGCACCTGAAAGTAGAAGGCTACAAAGACCTTGATACCAGGGCAGCAGTCTGCAGGCTGAGGATGCAGAAGCTGAGTAATGTGCCATACCAATTCCACCACACCAAACCCACCATACCAGTCCTATCATTGAACAAAGTTGTACTGTCTCATGTGTTACTGATCCACTCATCTGAGGTTGAACTTTTCTTGTACCTTTACCCACTCGTTTGGGAGTTGTGCCAATGCTCAGATAGAGGGACACTTCAGAGCAATGTGAGGTTTGCCTCACTGAGTCCCGCTTTGTAAGGACAGAGAGCAGGTCAACACATCCTGTGCTGACCCTCCAGCCTAGGAGAGGACTCCTTGTGGTCTGTGACCCACAAGGGCAATGCTAACTGAGCATTAATTCCTTTGGTGTATTCCAGGCAGGGGAGGATTACCCAGTAAGCAAGGTAAGCAAAGGCTTACTTGTGCTTTCTTACTAGTCTGTAGTGAGCAATTTCACATGGGTTTGGTGAAACACTACGGATTAGTAAGTAAGCCTGTGCTTACCCTGCTTACTGGGTAATCTGTCCTTGTCAGGGATTGTAAATTTGAAAAGAGGCTTTGATTCTGTAGGAAGGTGCTGTGGGGTTAGGAGATAGATGCCAGCCGTATCTAGAAGCAGGATCTTTGATGTGAAAAAATGTGAATTTGTTCACTACAGATGATCTGGTAAGCAAGGTAAGCACTGTGCTTACCTGCCTAGTGGATAATCCGCCCCTGATTCCAGGCTCGAGGTTCCCTGAATGCTCCCAAGGAACATCACTTACATATTAAAGTATAATGAAAATATCCACAAATTAAATGTTTTCTTTACCAGTGCCTGAAAATGTGTTTTGGCACTGAGAGCTAATCAGTTATTGGATGCCAGTGATATGCACAAAATTACTAACTTTTGCTTTTCAAGGAGAACGACCATATTTCATCAAATCTAAGATGTTACCAATTGATTGCAATATATATGCTGATTTTAAGAATAAACAAATACGAAAAAATGTACATCTTAGAAACACTGAAATATGGTAGAATAACTGGCAAATAGCTATTTTCTTGTTGAGAGGTGGTGAAATGCTTCAGGTGTACTGTGTTCAGGCTCTCCTGCATGCTATCCTGGAACTTATGCCTTCTGTCTCTCTGTTGTTGATTCTGACTCATAGTGACCCATGTGACAGAGGAGAACTGTCCCATAGGGTTTTCTAGGCTGTAATCTTGGAAGTTAATTGCCAAGTCTTTTGCCTGCAGAGCCGCTGGGTGGGTTTGAACCGCCAACCTTTCGGTTAGCAGCTGAACGCTTAACCAGTGTGCCACCAGGGCTCCTTTCTGTCTCTCTATAGATCCATTTAATTTTTCAGTTCACTGAATACAGATTTACTGAAGTTTTTCTTTTTTTTTTAAAGTAAATATATTTAAAAAAATCTCAGCGCTTTGGTGAACAAACATGGAGAGTTGCCAATCCAAAGTTCTTGAAATTAAAAAAGCATATAGGAGACAGACAGACTACTAAGCATTTCTCGGCTACAACATGCATTTCTGGATAAATGATAAATGGTAGCAACCTTATTGAACACTTGTTCTCGAATATTCAGTAAAGAGGATAGCAGCTTCCTTTGTGTATCACTGGTCCAAGGAGCATGTTAGGGAGCTGACAAAAATAGCTTCAATTAAACTCTAGTCATTCCCTTCCCTCAAGAAAACCTTTCTTGCTCAGCAGTACTACTGGAGAGCACGGATTTGGTGCTTAAAGCTTTCCTGTTCTCACTGGAAAACTGGAGTCAGTGCCTTAGGCACCACCACGCTAGCCTCACGCCTAATGATCACATAAGACTCCACAGGCTTAAACCACTTAGTACAATTTCCTTTGTTTCCCACTCCTTTTCTGTAAATTTTTTTGTTGTTTCGTTGTTATGGGTAGTGACAGTTTCTGGTTTCTTTTGTTTATCAACGGTTTCCTTTACCACAGCCTCTATTCCTCCCGCTGGAAGCCTGGCACGATTGGAAGCTGGAAGAAAAACCACAACTGAATAGCCTGGCACTCACTTTAACAGTCATTTCCAACCACAGATTAATACTGTTACTGGATTTGACTAACGGCTCTCAATCAGCCCAACTGTCATCACTTGAGAGAACATGCTAGCCAGTGAAAGCCAAAAGGGAAAGTATAAGCAAATCCAGATCATGGTATAGTTTTACTGACTGCTCATCGTTTGAATCCAAACGCACCTCTCTGAATATTCTCTTCTTGATTCTCCTTAAAAATCTGCATAATGTATGCATTAGGAGATAATATACCCCTTTGCCCCAGCTAGCTAGAGGAATAAGTCAGCTGCTAAAGGTTGCCATGGGTACCAGGCAGTGTAAGGGGGCAAACTGCTCAGCTGCCTGTGGAGTGTGTTTCTACTCTGCGCCTTGCCTTGTCCACTTCAGGAAACTGCATTGGATGCTGGTGTTCAAGCGTGCTAAATACCTGGTATCAAGGTCCAAACAGAAGGAGGTCCTCTTACAGGTTCTGTGTTGATTACAGTGGTGCTCAATGCTAGCCTATCACAAACAAAAACGAGGCTTTTACGTCATTATTTACTTTGACGCTAGCCGACTCCAAGCCTAGTGCAGCTGACAGGATTTTCCGACAGATAAGAGGATGAAGTGGTAAATAGTCCATAGGGTTTTTAGTAGAGCGCCAATGAAAATGAGAGAAACCCTCAATGAGATAGACTGACACAATAGCCACAACAATGGACTCAAACATATCATGAAGATGGCGCAGAAATGGGCAACATATTGTTCTGCTATATATAAGGTCGTCATGAGTTGGAGCTGACTCGAGGGCAACCAGTAACAAAAACAAGAAGTATATGATATGGTTTATTACTGGCTCAACCAGAATCAGATTCTATTCTAACTCAGAGTTTTCCACATTAACAAAAACTCCACTGTACTAGTGAAAGCCTTAGTAAACTGTTAGTGATCCCCAGTTTTGGATCCTGATAAAATCTAATGTACACAGAGAGAAGAGGTTGTAGATGGCTATTATTTACTGATGGATGACTGCTGGATCCTACTCTGGTGTTTCACGAACCTTAATTCCACTCTTTCACCTTAAAAATTCATTGAAAAGCATGCATTTAAAATACACCATCGTTGGAAGAATAAACTAGAAAAATCTTTCTGAAGGACAATTTGGCTCCATGTATCAAAGGCTAATAGGGTTTTGAATATTCTTTACCTCCCCATTCCACTTCCAGGAATTAGTCCTAAGGACTAATACCGGGAATGTGGAAAGCTTTAGTTAAAGAACATATATTACAATCTTGATTTAAAAAGCTTTGCAAATTTCGTTCATTCAACAAATATTTACTACCATGTCCACTCTGTGCTGGGGAATATTTAAATACAAATAAAGAAGATTATAATCTATTTTTATATGAGAAAAGCAGGTTACAAAAAAAGTATCTCATCTTCATAAGAAAATTAAAATGCTATATATGCATGGATAAAACAGCAGAAAGATGCCCATTAAAACAATAATGGTCATCTCTTGGTCACTGGCTTATGGTAGTTTTTTCTTTCTTCTTTTATCTCCTTGCCCTCTTTTTTTAAAAATAAGTATCCTGTGGGGAGCTATTTTGAGACTATTTAAATACCCTGATCCTTATCACTAGTTTTAGTGTCCACTGATGATTTTCTAGTGTCATCATTTCTTCTATATTTATTAGTTGTCACTTTACTGTAAGACAGAGCTTTCTCTTCTCTCCTACTTACCTATTTAGATCAGTATGGACTCATACATTTTTATTTTATTAATAGATTATAATCCATTCCTATTATTAGTTATTTTGATCCCCAAATTTGTCCAGTAGGGACCCCTTCAAGCTAAATTCTGTGTCCTTTTGATAGGTTCTCATTTTTTTTTTGAGCACCTTCTTACCTTTTGGTACAATAAGATAGATGGTCCAGGTTTATTTTGTACTCTTTACCTGTATTTTACAAATGTTCTACAATAACCATGTACTACTTCTGTTAAACAAAACAAAACAAAAATACATATTATTAAAAAAATCACATAAAATGTAGGATTATTTAAAAATTCCAGATTACTGACCCTTCAGTGTTCAGAAACATCAAATCAAATGCGGTGCTTCTTTGAATTCCAATTGAGATAGGGGAGGGGGGACTCATCTTACAAACCAACACGAAAAGCAGTTATGTCCAGTAAGATCATAAAATGCATAACTCATTGCTCTTTTCTTGACTGAAACCAGTGAGCCAGCCACACAGCCTCAGATATGAAAGGGAACAGTTAAAGTACATTCTGTGCAATTAATGTCTCATAGCCAAATGTCTCCTAGTTTCTCCAGTCAGAAAACTATGCATAGATGAATGGTGAGGCACAATCATTTTCATCTGTGATTGAGTTTCTCACTGCTGACTCTTTGGAGTTTCCCTATGAGCTGGTGTGAGGTACTTTCTGTGGCTCAGAACAAGACTGTCTATGAGGGCCAGCACACAAAGGGGAAAACACCAAATTCTGTGAGGTACTATGAAAAACAAAGGAGGTCAGGGCCGGAGTCCCCAGCTTCTCCCTGTCGAGGAGTTAGTAGACCTCTTACCCCAAGTACCCTGCCTGGTTTCTCTAATCTTATTTGATGGGTTTATTGAAACTCACTTGGTATGTTCAGCATCTTGCCAGACGTCAGGGCCAGTTCTAGCTTTGTGGTGGCTGTGGTGGGGTGGAGAGGAAGAGACCTAAGAGGCCTTATGATGATTAGTCATTACTTCAGAACTGAGTCATTCAGCCACACTGCCCACTTCACTGTGACCTAAGTTCCTGCTTTGTAATAGGCTTGAGGTTCTGTTTAGAATCCTAGTACCCCTGGTTTGAGGCTTTCCGATTGTGAATTCTTCCAATGCCCAGTGTTATCTCTGACATCAACCAAATGTCTGGTCCACTCCTGCATGGACTAATGGATGCCCAGGGTCTCAGATCCAGTGTAGACCTTGGACAATCCTGTTCTGTAGCCTGCATTTGAAATGCCTCACATTCATGTATATGATAGATCAAAACTCAATAAATGTCTGCTATGTGCATGCAGGGTATACAAAGATAAGCAAGACACCTCCTTGGCTCTCAAGGACATGAGAAACAAAAGAGGAGGGAAGGCATACATGGACACAAAAGCATCAATTTAGGTCATACAGACTGGGCAGTATGGCTGACTTACGGTATGGGGTCAAGTCTTAGAAGCTGTTGCATACTCAGGTCCAAATGGTCCAGGATGTGCATCAAGTTTGTCTCTAGCTATAGATGTACAGGAGTTGCCGGCTGGGACAGTTAAAGTGCTTGGCTGCTAACCAAAAGGTTGACAGTTTGAGTCTACCCAGAGGTACCTTGGAAGAAAGGCCTGGCAATCTACTTCCAAAAAATCAGCCACTGAAAACCCTGTGGAGCACAGTTCTACACTGACACTCGTGTGGTCCCCATGAGTGGGAGTCGACTAGACGGCAACCGGTGGTAGTAGGCACCTAGCTCTTTTGTCTTGTCCATTTTACAGAAAATTCAGGTCCCTTTATATAATTTCTACCAATTTTACACTGTATATATATAAAATTTTACTATTTTAACTAATTTTAGAGATTCTTAACATTTTATATCTTTGCCCACTATATTTTTTTAAATTACAATTATGATTTATTTGATGTCAGAAATATAACTTCCAATTAGAACACTGGTCCTTTGGAAATTATAATCTGCTTTATGAAATGGTTTTCAGGAACTCACTGAAGGAAAACAAATTAGGATTAATTGAGGAACAGGTGTAAATTAGTGAAAAGTCTGAATTATTTAGAATAATACCTGAAATAATTTGAAAAAATAAAATTTAAACAGCTTTAGGTACATATAATAATTGGTATAGTGGCAAAATAGTGGTGATGAAGTACTTTAATTATTTGGAAAGCCACACTGTAAACTTAATTCTGTTAAAAGCAGAAAAACAACACAAAAAACAAACAAAAAAACTCCCACTGCCGTCGAGTCGTTCCGACTCACAGCAACCCTACAGGACAGCGTAGAATGGCCTCATTGGGTTTCCAACGCTGCAAATCTTTACTGAAGCAGACTGCCACATCTTTCTCCCGAGGTGTGGCTGGTGGGTTTGAACCGCCAACCTCTCGGTTAGCAACTGAGCGCTTCACCACTTTGCCGCCAGGGCTCCTTGCTAAAAGCAGATTATATACTAAATTCTTAACTTGTCTCGTTATAAGTTCATCTCTCAGGGCTGAGAGATTAAAGAGAGGAACTGGCTTCTCTGAACTAAACTCTGATTAACAAGAAAGGACAATCCTGGTTAAACTGGGGGATCCCAATCCCTTGCTACTAACATGTGGTTCATGGACCAGCAACATCAGCATCACCTGGAATCTTCAGAAATGCAGAATCTCTGGCTTCATCCTAGGCTTAATGGATCAGAATCTGTATTTTAACAAAATCCCCAAGGCAGTCTTAACTACACTGAGGTTTTCGAAGCACCAGTCTAATATCTCTTAAAGTTGGTAATAGTCAAGGAAGAAACTTTCACAGACATATAAACCAGACTATAAGAGGAAGTAGATTAAAATATGTATAATTTCACTGCTGTGCCAAATTGATTCTTACTCATAGCCACCATATAGGACAGAGCAGAAAAGCCCCATAGGGTTTTTAAGGCTGTAAATCTTTACGAAAGCAGACTGCCACATCTTTCTCCCTTGGAGGGGCTGGTGGGTTCGAACTGTCGACTTTTCGGTTAGCAGCCAAGCGCTTTAACCACTGTGCCACCAAGGCTCTTAAAATATATATAGGTAACCCAAAAAAACCAAACCCGTTGCTGTCGAGTCGATTCTGACTCACAGCGACCCTACAGGACAGAGTAGAACCGCCCCACAAGGTTTTCAAGGCATGACTGGTGGATCCAAACTGCCGACCTTTTGGTTAGCAGCTGAGCTCTTAACTACTGCATCACCAGGGCTCCATATAGAGGGAAAGGTACTGTCAAATGGCCAGAGATACTAAAAAAGAATATTATTCAAATAAGTATGGAAGAATCATAATTTTAAATTCTAATTCCCTTGCCATGAATTGTCCCAATAAGAAGGGGAGGGAACAGAAAAAGGGAATCAAAGACAATAATATCCAACATAATGGATTTAAGTTTCAACTGATGATTGGAAAACGAAGGACTGTATTTTTTATAACGGGTATGTTCAAAAGACGGCAGGAAGGTCATATAACCCAAAAGAAAACAAACAAAACAAATGGCTAACTGTGGTAGAAATCCATCAGAAAGGCTTAAGTTTCAAATGAACCAAATCTAATGAAAACACAGAGAGAAACAACAGGGTTGTCAGTTATCTTCTAAGCAAAAAGAGCAAGGAAGAAGCAGGGCAAAGGCTTGAAGCAGGTGGTTCAATGATAAGAGATGGCACACAGATCACCAAGATCGACCAAGATGACACACAGATCCTCTTCAAATTGCAATGGGCAGATAAAATTGAATCAAGAGGAGCACAGTTCTACTCTGGCACACACGACGTTGCCATGAGTCAGAATCAACTCAATGGTAACTGGTTTTAAAGTTCAAGACAGGAGATAACAAGAAACCATACCCAGGGTACTTTAACAACATGAAGAACAATAATAGTGGCTATGGCTAAGTAGAGCCCTGGTGGTATAGTGGTTAAGAGCTTGGCTGCTTACCAAAAGGCTGGCAGTTAGAATTCACCAGCTGCTCCTTGGAAAACCTATGGGGCAGTTCTACTCTGTCCTGTAGGGTCACTATGAGTTGGAATCCACCCGACGTCAATAGGTATGGGTTATGTTTTATTGAGCACGTATAATTACAAAGGGCAAAGCTAAGTGCTCTATATGCACTGTCGTATTAAGCTAAGATCAACACTATGTGGGAGGTATTAATACCCTCATTTAATAGTTGAGGAAACTGAGGTTGAGGGATGGTTAGTAATGAGTCATCATCATCCAGCTAAGAAAGGATGGGGACAGAACTAGATGCTCCAAAGCCAGTTCTCTCAACCACTTTACTATATAGCGTCCTTCTGATATGACTGTGGAACTGTTAGTGGACTTGACATAGACAAGCAAAAGCTCCAGTTTTTTTTTTTAAAGAGAAGTAAATAATGGAAACAACATTGGTAAGCCTGATGTTGAGGCCAAGTAGCATCCTTTAGTTGATTCTAAGAAAGGAAAGGTGATCACAAGAAGCCTGTGAGTCCACCAAGAACAAGGTCCAAGTCTGCCATATAGCACTTCAGCATTTTATTCATTAATTCAGCAAATTTGGGTGTCCGTAACATGCTCTTCACTGTGTTAAGAACAGAGAATACAGAAATGATAAGAATGATATGATCCCTGCCCTTGTGGGGCTTACAGGGTAGGGAGAAAGGAAAACAATAGTTAAACAAGTGGTAAGTGCTATGAAGAAAACAAGATGCTCTGGTGGAGAAGAACAGCATGGTCAGAAAGGGCCTCTCTTAGGCGGTTACATTAACCTAAAGGACGAAACAGAAGAGGCAGGGCTGATCAAGTCTATTCACTTTCCATTCATCTTTGGTAATAGCCAGAATTTTTGAGTACTTTTCAAAGGTGCTTTATAACTTGGGTTCTCTTAAGCAGGTCAACCCACTACTTTTGCAACCCATGTGCTCTGTCACTAATGTTTTCCTTCAGCCTGATCAAAACAGCACGCATGTGATATAAATGAGATTTTACTCTTCATCTAAGACTGTCCTCATTTTTAAAACACAGAAAATCACTTCAGAATCTGGCATCAGAGGAAAGGTCTTTGTGTTTCTGCAGAGTTCATCCAAGTGTACTATTTGTTTCTTCCCTGCGGAGTTTTCATATCAGCTTTAGGAAAGATGATGAAAGAAAAGAAATGGGCCCAGAGGGTCCTAAGAAAACAAGGCCAAACTTGCTAAGCACATGGGCCCTTAGTGGGACAGTGGAGGCAAAACCAGTGAATCGGGTCCAAATTTTTTCTATCAATGCTGTCTGTGCAGTGCTCAGATGAGGAATTCAAGTCCAGCCCTGGAAAGTCCTTACCCACCTTCTTCATATTTCCCAAAGTGATTATTTCATTACCTCACAAGCAGAGATTCTGGATAGTCCACTAAAGGCAACAGCACAGAAGACCTAGAGTCATTCTTTTTGTTATAATCTGATTGCATTTTCTCTAGCGGAACAAAAGCTCCCTAAAGATACGTGGGGTGGAGACCAGAGGCCATTACAGCTAAGAAGGGAGAATTCTAGATAGTCAGAGAATTCAAATCATGATTATATTCTTGCGCTCAAAGACTGTAATATAATGGTTACGTACTCTCTTCATGGAGCAATTTGGTATTCTGAGACACTCTACTACTCCCTGGCTTTTAGAAATCTATTTTCCCCCCATCATGTTTCCTTTAACTACTGGGTAATTAACCCTAATGACTAACCTAGTCTCACAGGACAAAGGCTTGTGAAATCTGCTCCTGATGCATGTCATAAGTGCAGAAGGACATATTAAGTAATGTGTACAGACCGAGGAGGCCAAAACTCCTCTCCCAAGGCCTGGTCCACCCTGAACAAAAAGGAGGAAAGTCTGTACTATAATTCGTTGGAGCAGCTATTTGTTTGTTTCACAAATATCTAGGACTTCAGAGGTTTCTTCTAACACTCAGAAACGACATGGACCAGCATGCTTTCCTTTGTTTGCCACTGGACTCCACACCAACTGACCGAAGCTGTCACCACCCTGGGCTGCCAACATAGGCCTCCAGATTGTGAGGCCACAGGGTCAGATATGTGGCCTGGCACTGTGCCGCCACAGTGCTGCGTGTCCAAAGAGGCCCGCAGCCATGCAGAGTCCTCTCTATAATAGCTTGGCCACCTGTCTACAAGGGAAGACAAATCCCATTTCATGAGGTTTGTAATGGAAAGCACCCCCACACCCAAAAGCACTTGAGAGGCAGATGGAAAAGAGGAGAAAAGTGCAGGCCCCGAGTGTGGATACAAAAGTGGATTTCTTTGAGGATGAACTCTCTTCTGGTTAATTTGGTTTGGATCCTACGGTGTTCTCACCCAGCTCTCTTCAATTATAAGCCGTGTTTACAGTTTCCAGGCTTTTAAGATAATTCTTTTAATGAAGTAATGCAATGCCAAAGAAATGGCATCACAGGGCTTTGCCTTTTCCTGCTTTTTAAAGGCCATCAAAACTCATCATTCCCTAACATACTCATACAGGAAAAAAGATGAGGCTTATCTTGTTTTTAAGCTATTGTGTTACCAGCATTTAAATGGCACAAGAAAGATAAGCAAAAGCTTGCAAAACAAGGTTTGACCTAAGCTTCACCTGATACGCAGTCTCTATCTTGCTGAGTGCACACGATATAATAAGATTTCAAACTCACATTAGAAACCATGCTCCAACGGAGGCGTATGCTTCGCAGCACAGGGAGGGCTCCTATTACTCCGCAGTGAAGCCACCGTCACAAACAGGATTTCCTAAAGAGGTCTTAGGGCAAGGAAGCGTCATTCTAACTTTGGCTCTGCCATCTGGACAGCTCTGCTGCTCCTCCCCTACCATAAACAGGCAGTTAGAGAAGACTGGGGAATGCTGTCTCCTACTGTTTCTCGTGCCTCTCACTTCTCTTTCATCTTTGGTATTAGCTGGAGTTTATCAGTACATTGGATGACCTTCCAAGTCTTTTCTTCAGTGTTTATTTACTTCATGGATACAGAAGGGCTCCATCTTTTGGCCTCCCTCACCCCAGATGTATTTGACTGAAGGTGTGGCTTCATGTCTGTACTCTCTGTTTAACCGAATGGAAAAGGAGTCATAAAGACTGTGTGTGGTTCTTACGGCCAAACAGTGATTGTGCTTCAAAGGTACAATTTCCAAATTTATACCTTCCACTCCAGCCAGGTCTTGCTTTTCCAAGATTACTTGTGTTGCCTCAATGCAGTTCTGGTTAAATACCCCATCAAACATCTTCAAGTCCTAGCTCAGCACCAATTTCACGAAGTCCCTATTTTTTAATCCTGCTCAGGATAATATTTGACTTTTCTGAGATCTTGTAGTATCTGTACCATGCAGCTCAGTACATAAACATGCACAGTCTAATACTGCCGTTAATTATTTTCATGCTAACATATCATGTATATTTTTCTTATTTGCTTATATAGGTTGTAAGTTCCCTGATGCTTGGTCTTTCAATTCTTTGCTATCTTCCCATAGTGCCTGGAATAATCTTAAGCCTCTGGTAGGTTTTTCAAAGATGTTCTGTTGATTCATGAATTGAAAGAAGAATCCCATAGGAGTCCCCTGGTTCCAGTAAGTTTCATTTCCTTATGAGGTAAGTAGGTTGAATATATAAATGTAAACACTTATATACTTCTGGGAAAGTAAAACAAAAAAGACTAAGACTACACTGAAGAGAGATCTTGAGATTGTATGACTAGGGAAAAACATGGCAAAACTGTTTTGACAAAGGCAAGGACTAAAAATGCATTTGGCCCACTTTATGCCAAAGCTTCTCAGAATGACAGGCTCTGAGCTACAGGCTACAGTATGTTCACTGTCATGTATTTACTTGGTGCCCACTTTATGCCATGCTCTGTTAGGTACTAGGTATACAGTGTCAAGCAAAACAGATGTGGTTCCTAGCTTCATGGAATGACTGGAGCAAACAGGTTTAAACCAGAAAACATTAAAATATGTAATTACAAACTGTGGTAAGTGCTTTGAAGGAAAAGAACAGGGTGCTTTGAGAGTGAACACCAGGGGGTACCTGCTTTATACTGGGTCAGGGAAGGCCTCTCAGAGGAAATAACATTTAAGGTTCGAATTGAAAAATGAGATAGACGGACCAGCCAGAAGAAGGGTTGGTGGGTGGGTAGGGAGTGTTCCAGGCAGAGGACTCTAGGAATCAATATAGGCAGTCTCTTAAAGACAGTATCATTGTTGCATTTGTACTGCAAAGCCAATATACTTATGGATCCCAATAAAAAGAATAAAGGATATTCATGTACTAATTCAATAAATACTTAGTGAATCCAACTATGTGCCAGACACAGTTCTATGCTTAGGACACCTGGGTACACAAAGCAAAGGTTCCTGCCCTTGTGGAGTTTATGTTCTACGACTAGAAATAAAAGCATTAACTTATATTCATTTACATACTACAGGTCTGGCCACAGACTTTGGTATGTACATAACAAAACTAGAATTGTTTCAGAGGGGGAAATAGTGGTGGAGGGATGGAAGGGACAGTTGTCATCTGCGGGGAGACAATTCTCCATGGATCCCTTGTGTTTCTGCACATCCTCAGAGTAGAGGCACTAATTGCATTTGCCTGGACTCTATTTTCAAGCAAACAGCCTCAGAAGATAGTGTCTCCCCACAGAGCAGAAGGCAGGGTTGTTTACTGTCCAATTTAATAAAGATAATGATTTCTTCTGAGGCAAAGGAAAAGCTGGAGCAGTTTTCTAAAGAACCGTTATGCCAGTTAAGCCTTTAGTGCTGGAAGGGAACCCTTCAGTCCCTAGGAAAGGAGGCAAAGGGGAGATCTTGGGAGGAGTAGGGCATCTAGGGAACCGGGGAACTCTGGGCAGTGGCTTTTTTTTTTTTTTTTAAACCAGTGAGCATGTATTACACTATTTGTAAGAATGCAGTAACACTAATAACACCAAGACATCCAATAACATCAATGACATGACGATTAACACTCTCACTTCTAGGGAGGGACACTATAGCACAAATACTTCCATATTTCACACTCTCCACAATTTGTATTGACAAATTGTCATTTATTAAGCAATTGCACTAATGCTGAACAGCCATTATTGGATTATTTGTATTATATAAGATAATGCAACGAGCCCTAGTGGTGCAGTGGTTAAGTGCTTGGCTGCTAACTGAAAGGTTGGAGGTTTGAACTCATCAGCTGCACCAAGGGAGAAAGATATGGCAGTCTGCTTCCGTAAAGATTTACAGTCTTGGAAGCCCTCGGGGCAGTTCTACTCTGTCAGTTGAGGTTGCTATGAGTCAAAATCGACTTGACAGCAATGGGTTTGGTTTTTGGTTTAGTAGATAATGCTTCAAATAGAGAAACTCACTGTTAAAGAAAAATGGGGAAATTAAAGAAATTGTAATATCAGAAGGATATCATCCACCTGGAAGTTTAACGCAATTTGCCTTTTGCATCACTGCCTCCATCTTCCTAAGTGTTAATTCTGGTCTTTGCTCCCTCCTAAGAGGACTGTAATTTTGCTACTCTTTTTATGTTCTTGCAACTCTTTATCAGATGGAGTATTATTGACAGAATATCAACTGAGATGTTTCAACAAACAGACGCAATGCTGGCAGTGCTCACTTATCTATGCCAAGAAATTTGGAAAACAGCTACCTGGCCAACCAACTGGAAGAGATCCAAATTTGTGCCCATTCCAAAGAAAGGTGATCCAACAGAATGAGGAAATTATCAAACAATATCATTAATATCACATGCAAGCAAAATTCTGCTGAAGAAAATTCAAAAACATTTGTAGTCATACATTGACAGGGAACTGCCAGATATTCAAGCTGGACTCAGAAGAAGATGTGGAACGAGGGATATCATTGCTGATGTCAGATGGCTGAAAGAAGAGAATGTCAGAAAGATGTTTACCTGTGTTTTACTGACTACGCAAAGGTATTCAACTATGTGGATCATAACAAATAACGGACAACATTCCGAAGAATGGGAATTCTAGAACACTTAACTGTGCTCATGTGGAACTTATACATAGACCAAGCGGCAGTTGTTGGAACAGAACAAGGGGATACTGTGTGGTTTAAAATCAGGAAAGGTGTGCATCAGGGTTGTACCCTTTCACCATACTTATTCAATCTGTATGCTGAGCAAATAATCCAAGAGGCCGGACTATATGAAAAGAAGATGACATCAGGATTAGAGGAAGACTCATTAACAACCTGTGATATGCAGGTGATACAACCTTGCTTGCTGAAAGTGAAGAGGGCTTGAAGCACTTACTGATGAAGATCAAAGACCACAGCCTTCAGTAGGATTACACCTCAACATAAAGAAAACAAAAATCCTCACAACTGGACCAACAAGCAACATCATGATAAAGGGAGAGAAGACTGAAGTTGTCAAGAATTTCATTTTATTTGGATCTTCAATCAACGCCCATGAAGCAGCAGTCAAGAAATCAAATGATGCATTGCATTAGGCAAATCTGCTGCAAAAGACTTCTTTAAAGTGTCAAAAGGCAAAGATGTCATTTTGAAGACTAAGATGCACCTGACCCAAACCATGGTATTTTCAATCACCTCATTTGCATGCAAAAGCAGAACAATGAATAAGGAAGACCAAACAAGAATTGACACCTTTGAATTGTGGTGTTGGTGAAGAATACTGAATATACCGTGGACTGCCGGAAAACAAACAATCTGTCTTGGAAGAAGTACAGCTAGAATCTTCTTAGAACTGTGGTAAAATTTCATCTCACATACTTTGGACAAGTTAACAGGAGAGACCAGTCCCTGGAGGACATCATTCTAAGTAAAGTAGAGGGTCAGTGAAAAAGAGTAAGATCCTCAAGGAGATGGACTGAAACAGTGGCTGCAACAATGGGCTCAAACATAGCAACGATTGTTGAGGATGGTGCAGGACTGGGCAGTGTTTCGTTCTGTCGTAAGTAGGGTCACTATGAGTCGGAAACCACACGATGACACCTAATAACACAATAACAACAATTCTTTAACTCATTCATCTCTCTTTCCATTTTATCTTTAGTTTTTTCATTTTGATCTATTCTTTCTTTTTTTAAAGTCATTTAGAAATCATTTCTTTCTAGTCATAGGTGGGCTAAAACATAATTTTAGTCATATTTAGTTAGACTTTTAAATCTGATGGTATACTCTGCCTGCGGCTTTTTCAGGGAATTTCTGAAGTCCAATTACAGGGCTATTCTCATAATAAGGACTAATAATTCATAATGAAATTATTTGCTTTTAAGCCTCTTTCAGATGTTGTTATGAAAAATATACTAACCCGTCCACATTCCTTTAGGGTCATTAGTGTGGCCAGTTCAAACAGATGTAGTCTGCTGAAGTTACAGCTCCTCTCAGCACTTCTGTGAAAAGTTGGGTGTTGAGTCTGTTGACAATCCCACAGGGAATCCCACCAGTCCTTTCATACTGTGACCTCCTCATTCTTGAAGTACTAATTTGGTACCTCTCAGACGAAGTATGGCAGATTGCATTAAAGAAACAGTAACTGAATCCCTGTATATCTAAAACTTTCTGTTGCGTTCACACATTTAGGACAACTCAGCTGAGTAGAAAGTTCTTGCGTCACAGCCTTTTCCCCACAGAGCTGTAGATTTTTCTCTATTCTCTTCTGGCATTTAGTTAAACGAAAGAGAAGTCTGAGGTCAGCCTAATTTTCTTTCCTTTTTGTATAGCTTTAAAATAAATTCAGTTTTTAGGCTTTCTCTTTCTCCATGCAAGTCAAACATTTTGTCAGGATGTGAGTTGTGTCAGTCTTTGTAGTGGATTCCATGAGTTGCTTCCTCAGTATCCATTTTTCCCTTGTAATAATATTACAAGATATTATTTGAACTACCATCTGATCAAAAAACCATTTAGCTGGTGTCAGTCACTGGTTCCAGTATAGGCATGTGACTTAAGCAGTCCTATTAGGATGAATCTCAGGATTCCTGCTTAGAATCCAGGTATAGAAGACTTATTTTCTTTGTCTAAGTGTCCTGCTGTGTACGTATGAAACCTGGAACTACCATAACCATTTTGCCATGAAAGACAGCCTTCGAAGATGTCAAGACATGGAAAAGGGAATCTCAGGGAAATGGAGCTGCAGCTTTTGGATGAAGCCAACCCTGAAGCTCACCTGTCTCTGGAACCACCATTTATTTCAGCCAGTAAGTTTTTTTATGTTTAGCCAGTCCAAACTGGATTGTCTGTACTCATAGCCCCGAGCATGCCAACTACTAGTGTTTCATTTCATTGACTTCCCCCAAAATATTGTGAGACCTTTTAACTTGCATATTCAAGTCTTTTCTCAGTGAAGGAACATGTTTTTTTAATTATGTTTTTGATCATTGCATTTTAGGACTGTCAATTTCTTAGGTCAGATTCCATTCTGTATCCTTCACATTTGTCATTTTCTTACCATTTTAAACCTTTTGTTCTTTTCCTCAGCATTCTGTGAGAACTTTTCAATACCGCCCTTCACCTCAATGATTCCATTTCCTACAGTGTTAATTCTACTTTTTATTCCCCCTTATCAGTTTTAATTGTGCTAGTGTGTTTGGTTTCCTTATGATTCCGCATCACTTTCATCTCCTCGTCTGTATCAGCCTGCTGTTTACACATTGTAGAATGCTCAATTCTTGTGGCTTTTTTGTTTGTTTTAGAGAGTATGTCTTCTAGCATTCTTTAGTCTACTGATCTTTAGAAATTTTCTTCTGGTTTCGCTAATCATTTTCAGAGTTTTGTATCTGTTTTTTTGAGTCTTCTGGATGATGTTACTTTGCTTTTTTCAGTAGTAATTTCTCAAAAGTCACAAGAATGTTCTTTTCTTCTGGTTTGTTTTTTCATTCTTCTAAGAGCAGCAAACTATCCAGACAGTTTGCTAGTCAACACAATGTAGGCACTGTTGTTATTAGTTGCTGTCCAGTTGATTATGACTCATACCTGAAACTTATTCTTTAAACATTTAATGCTGTCCTAATAGTTATCAGATCAATTTCAAGAATCTAGCATACTTTCATCTAATTTTGCTCTTATGTCTCTGTCCCCACCTACTAAATTTCCCATTTTTCTCACCTCCTCAATCCCTGATCCCTCTTTGCACATATGTTTTTCTAGGATTTTAGTCTCTTACCTGAGAGAGGTAGAGATGTTATACCAATGGCAGAAGGGGGGTTGATGGTACTGTGAAGATCTCAACAGGAGCAGTAGTGGAAACAACCATCCAGTTTTTAAATAAAATCAACCTTGCATTTGTAGAACTAGGGTGAATGAGATGGGGGAAAAAGTTCTACCTATCTATTCCCAGGTGCACATAACAAACCTGAATCACCAAATGGGCTTTTAAATCCAGTTCTGGCTAAACAGGAATTCTTCCAAATAATTCTGGTAACTGCTTCACTACCAGTCTTAGTTACTGGTGTTGGATGTTTTTGTCTTTTTAGTATGAAATTGAGAGAGGAGCACTAGGGGCTTTTAACTAAGTATCACTGTAAACTAAAAGCACCCAATATTTTTAATAAGTTTTGCTGGAGGGTTCAAAGAGGTAATACAAAAACAAGCTGTTAATATGTAATCTGTGTAAAAGATACCAGTTTAGAGAAAAAAAAAGAGAAATTTCTAAGTATTAACTAAGGTCAGTGCCATTTTTAAATTGGGGTCATATACCATTTAACTGAGTGTGTTTGAAATTAACTTTATTGCATGCTGATACCTAGAGAATTCAATATGGCTCTGACAAGGCAAGACAGATGTAGCAATAAGCTACCAAGTTACTTGTGAATACTGAAATATTAGTATGTCAAATTATTATCAATTAAATGGTTGGACAACATAACACAAACACATCTGGCAGGCTCCTGATGTCTGGCTTTCAATGTTTTGGATCTGCTCCCAGGTTTTGGACTAAGAATGTCCAGCCCTGACTCTGCCAGTGATAAGAGAAGAGCTGGTAGTATCCAACTCAGCTTGTAGTAAAATTTAATTTCCACTGGAAATCTGCCCTTTCAAATTGTTCTTTGCAGTATTTCAATTTGCAAGTAAATAGAGTCCAGTTCTACAGCTTTTTAGTCACACCTTCCCTTCTCTGTCTCATATTAAGACTGTAAAATGTTTATAAGAAAACAAGAGGAAGATTAAAAAATACATTTATCACATTCCTGGTTTTATGAAAGTGCATACACACACACACACACACACACGCACACACACACTGAAGCAGGTGATAGCTCTAGTCCTATCTGTGAGTAAATTCTAATCCCTGTAATTTAATTTAGCCAAAAGAACTGGAGCAATAAATCGTAAACCCAATACTACCATGTATTATCAGAGAAGGTAGATGTAGAAGGCCATATTGAATGCGCCATATTTACCATGGTTAAAATGGGAGGAGGAAGGAGAGAACAGAAGAGGAGGAGAGGTGAAAAGAAGGGGGAGAGACAGAAAGAGGGACAGGAAAGACGGCGTATGGAGGGAAGTAAGAGGAGAAAAGGAGGGAGACTAAGGAGAACTAACTAGGTAATATCTTTGATTTCTATAAGAAAAATGGCCAATGCTTCTCAGTTAAACCAAGTGCTGGGTCTTATCAGACACCAGCTCCTATAGGCACCATGGGAAGGCTAGATGTGAGGCAGCACTTCAGTACAAAGCAATGTAGCTTGGGTATCAGACAGACACAGACCACCCCACAGCAGTGGGTCACGTGGAGTTACCAACATATCGTCACCACAACCTATCATTTTAGTACATGACCAAGTGGAATAGTTTTTCACATCTTTATCTTACCATTTGTTCCAGTTTAGCACTTAGTACTGTTCTGAATTTCCACTTATATGAAATAGCTTGTATTACTATATTTATTGTCTTGTCTAGTCAATTTGCATGAATGCTGTGAAACAACAAATGTAAATGTCACATCATGCTTTGAAGGCATTATCAAAGCCAGACTCAACTCAGGTCCAAGCTCCATCTAAAACAATTTTGTGCAGGCCTGGTACTTTTTTCTTTTGTAGGGCTGGGATGTACCTCATGTTCATGAGAGGAAGGAGACAATGATGAAAGTTTGCCATGACTTTCAAAAGTTCAGATTGGTAAGAATTGGCTTTCTATGTATAAAATATCTACTTACTCTGTCAGTGTTTTATAATAAAAAATGAGTGGCTTCATGCCTCAAACCAAGTATTTTTACCTGACTCAATGGTCAAAAGTTGTGACCAGGTAGACCTGAGCCTTTATGACCAGGTAGACCTGAGGCTCTTAGTCCAATTCTTTTTCTATCTAGAGGAAGGGGCTGATGCAAGGGCTTCCAGACTTATTCAAATGAGTAGACCCAGAAAGCAAAATCTGAAGTAAAGAAGATGCGTGAGCTCTGGCAATTAAGAAGGAAGGATGACATGAAGAAAGCGCCCAGGTTCCATGTTCTATCTAGAAGAAAGATCAGAACTCAAAACGCATTATGCTACAAGCCTAGGCACTATCAAACGCTGCTGAATGATCTTCACATTGTGCACTGGGGGAAAAAAAAAACAACAACACTAGTCTGAAAAACTGCTTGGGACTTTATCTGAAGATAATTATTTTTAACTGACAAAATGAGGTCGATTCCCTTCCCTATCGCTACTCAACTGATAAAAAGGAAACCCACAGCGAATTTTACAGTTGAAAGAGGTCTCTGATGCTTCAAACCAAGCTTAACAACAGTTTTATAAAATCACCATATTCACTCAAGTTTTCCCCTTGATACTATTTTTAAATAGGGCTAGAAGAGATAGCCAGAGCTTACATAAGAGTCTTTGTCTTGATTTACCCTTGACAACTTTTCTTAATCTTAAAGAATCTCAATTCTGTCTCCCACCTTAAGCTGAAAATAGAGTATACTTGAAACTTTTAGAGGGTAATTTGGTTTAATAGCAGAATTTTAAATATGCTTGTTATTTGACCCTGTAAACTCACTTCTGGAATTCACTGTACAGAAATATTTGGACAAATGTTCCATAAAATAAGTACAAGGACTTTAATGCAACACTATTTATAATAGAACCCAAAACAATCCCTAAACGTTCAAAATAATTAGTCTAATTATGAAATAAATGAACTGACAAATATTCAGCAATTTATAAACATGAGTTAGATCTCTATGTACTGACAAGGAAAGAGGGCTATAATAAAATACAATAAAGTGAATAAATCAATGTGCAGAAAAGAATGGTATATAGAATAAGCCCATTTCTGTAAGAGAAATTAACAATATGTATATATATGTAGATATGTATTTATAAACACACATACACACGTGCGTGCACACACACACATTTGAATTTGCAATAAAGAAGATCTGGAAGTATACGCAAGGGGCTATCTTTGAGAAGTGGATTTTGGATGGGAGTACAGGAAGGAAAATACTACTTTTTATACTTCTGTACCATTGACATTTTTATGACTAGACTATTTACTTTTTGGTTAATTTTTTTTTTTTTTAAAGAAAGCTAACTTGCATCTGGATCTCCTAACTTATGCCTTCCCCAGTATTGTTCCTGAAAGTGGCAAGTGGGGCAGAGATCACAGAGTTAGTGAGGTTCCCAAGCGCAAGCATTTTTTTTAAGACGACACATTGCAGAAGATTTGCCAGTGTTGATAAATATATTTCATACTTGCAGGTTGGCGCTCAAGCACCACTAATTCAGGAGAAGAAGGCCAGGCAGCTGCATCAACCTTAGCTCAATGCTGATTTAAGATACAAGGACTCCAGCTTCTACAGCCCCTACACAAACCAGAAAAAAGACGTAGGCAACAGAAGAATGAGAAACCAATGAGGCTAAGGTAGAAGGGCACTGACTCGTTTTCTCTCCCTTCCCAATAAATAGCGAGTTGTCTGTTTCTCCTTTAATTTATCCTTTTATTTGATAGTTGAAACCTGAGCTGGCTACTGAGCACTTGAAATGTGGCTAGTCCAAAGTGAGATTTGCTGTAAGTATAAAGCACACTGCAGTTCCAAGGCTTAGTATAAAAAAAGAATGTAAAATATCTCGCTCATTTTTAAAATAGTGATTTCATATTGAAATGATAATATTTTGGATATATTATATTAAATGTATCATTAAAACTAATTTAACTTGTTAATTTCTACCTTTTTTAATGCACCTACTAGAAAATTTAAAATTGCATTTGTGACTTGTATTTCTATTGGACAGAGCTGGTTTAGACTTTAACAGATTTTCCACATGGCAACGTAAAAAGAGGAAGACTACCAGGGTAGGGTGGAAAGCACACACACATAATTGTTATACTGCTGCCTTCTATCTTATGCCTGTCTAATTTCCTGTGTAGCTCATTACAGTTTAGTGTAGCTGGTTATAGGTCACACAGCTCTGAGTTCAAGCTCTGCGAATGACCAGATGTGGGATTCTGGCTAAGTCACTTGGGAGGATTAAATAGAGTGTGTCAACTGCCTAAGACTGTGCCTGATGTTTAATAAACTGTCAATAAGTGTTAACTGTGCTAGACATAGTAAGAGTTCCAGAAATGACCAAGACATAATCCTACCTAGAAGCAAAGAGTATCAGAGTTGAAGTGAATCTTGCACATTATCCATTCCAATGTTTTAGAATTCTTTTAAGTCTCAGAAGCCCAATATATAAAAAAGGTGAAAGCCAGTTGCTCTGATTAAAGCTGGGTGTGGGGGCAAGTCTGGGACCTCCTAGACTATAGACACAAGGAGGAGCTGAAGACTCAGTGAGACAATGTCTGAATACCATGGGTGTAGTATCCCAGACTCTCCATTTTACAGATAAAGTACTAAGATCCAAAGGCTGATGGCTTGCCTTCAGTCACAGAGCTGGTAGAGGTAGGGCTGGAACACAGACTTAGGAGATGGTTTCCAGGGAAGAATATAGTGCTCTCCATTATACCATTGTTGTAGCTACTGTGGACAACTTGTATGCACAGAAAGAATGTGGCTGAGAGAAGTGCTGAGACATAATGTGCATACAGAATGATGTGGAGCCATGAGGTGGGAGAGAGCCTAGTGGGCCTCTTCACTGAAGAGGCAGCTTCTAGGTTCAGCTTTGGAAGTTGAGAGAAGGCAGGTGGGTATCTAGGACAAGAGAAAGGCAAGGGTTCTGAGGAGGAAAGCCCTGAGGTGTGTTTTGGAGCCAAAAGGTGGGTCACCTTCACTAACATACTGCTATGTCTTAGAAAATATAATAATATGTGCTAAGGCCAGAATGAAGTTAGGGACTTCTTCAGAAGGCCTTGAAGGCCAAAGATCCAACACCAGTTTTAGAAAGCAAGCGTTTGAAAAGGGGAAAAAGAGGAACATTAATTTATCCTAAGTATAAGAATGAGCATGTAACAGGGAAACAGGCTGGCAGGTTACTGGTGCAGGCGAGGTTACTGGTAAGGAAGGCCTAAATTAGGGAGATGGAAGTCATGCTGGAAAGGTACAAGATCTGGGAGACCCTGTGGAGACAGAATCCAGAGGACGTGGATATAGGAGGTGAAGGAGGAGGATTCCAAGTTGACTCTGAGGACCCTGCTGGGTAACTGTGGGGATGTGGGTTCCATCAACAGACAAAGGGAAGTGAGAGGAGGAGCTGGTTTTAGGGGTTCAGTGAAGGTGTGGTATCTGAGATGACCAGGTGGAGAGTCAGTCCATCTGGGAATGAATGTGACTGTGGAGCTCATCTGCAGGTCATCTGCATCTTATCTAGACAGAACTCTTTGGGAACATCTAGGTTTGGGAGAGGGCAGATGAAGAAGAGCTGGTAAA
>NW_004444189.1:1792314-1820559 GCF_000243295.1 Trichechus manatus latirostris
TTTCTTACCTGTAAAATGGGATGACAACAGTACACCATAAAGTTATTCTGAGATTTAAATAAAATTGTGTATTTTAAAGCACTGAATACAATGCTTGGCTCACAGTAAGTGCTCAATAAATGTTATCTATTGTTTTTATCATCGGAAAGGATTAAGGTGGTGAAGAAGTTTAAGAAGTTTGGTCATGAAGGGAAGGAGGAAGGATGAGTGTCTTTTCTTAGATGGGGAGACGAGAGCTAGTAGATGGGCAGAGTCTGAAGAGGCAAATCATAAGGGATGATGGTTGGAATAAGAGCCCAGAAGCAGGGCAGGATCAAGAGCACAGGATGAGGAAATGTGCCCTGAAAGGAGGGAGAATGCATCCTTCTCAGAAACAGGAGAGAAGGAAGAGTGAGGGTGAAGATAAAAAAGATTTTTGGGCTGGAAGGAGAGCAGAGGGAACTCACTTTGGGTAGGTGAACTCACTCATCTCAAGGAGGCTGAATGTTGGGTTGGGGCTGGGGAGCAGACTGGAGCTTCAGGACTATGAGGGTTGGAAGAGGAGGGAATCTTACCAGGGGGGAGGGTTTGAGCCCAAGGGAGGTGTGCCGGATGGGTGGGAACATGTCCACCAAAAGCCCTGATGGCATGCTGAACCAGCACGAGTGCTCCAGGTGCCCTTATTTCTGTCTGTAAGCACAGCTTTCTTTTTAGTGGTACAGCGTTTGGATGATGATGTCTTCCAAGGTGCAGATGACACAGGTAGCTGAGGGAGAAGGGACAGACAGCCCCTGAGAAGAGAGCAGAGAGCCTGAGTTCATCAGGTGGTCACTGAATGCTCAAGTATTGGCCAGGGTACAGGGAAAGTACAAACTGAGTGATGCAGTTGTTGAGAAAACCAGGACCCTCAGTATTCTGTCTCCTTTATGTGCAAAGCACTCCACTGGTAACTTTTCTTCTTACCCCGTAAGAAGAAAATTTTAAGGTGTAAAGTGAAATTCTCAGGTGAAAGTTAGCCAAAACCAAACCAAAACCATTGCTATCAAGTCAATTCCAACTCATAGTGACCCTATAGAACAAAGGAGAACTTCTCCATAGGGTTTCCAAGGCTGTAATCTTTATGGAAGCAGACTGCCACATCATTCTCCCAGAGTGGCTGGTGGGTTTGAAACGCCAACCTCTCTGTTAGCAACCGAGCACTTAACCACTGTGCTACCTGAAAGTCAGCAGATGGTGTAATGAAGACTGGGGAAAGGGGTGTGTAAGAGAATGGCAAAAAAAGAAGAGGCTTTTTCAGAATAACGGCCCCAAGCAGCAGGTGGCCAAGAATATCCCATTTCTCTTCTCAGAGTGGACAGGGCATCTATGGAAGAAGGCCTGGTTTTAGTTACCTTGAAGAAGGAGACTGTCAGGAAAAACTCAGAAAAGCAGGGAAACTTGCTGCTACAGAACAAGGATTCCAGAAGGCAGAGTAGAAAGGATTAACAGAGAAAGAAAGAGGTACAGAGAGCCAGAAAGGAGGAGTGATGGCTCATCAGAGCAGGGATGGGAGCATGGGAGGAAGTAATAGACCAGAAATTGTTGGTAAAAGGGAAGCAATGACTTGCAAAGCAGGTGGGAAGGCATGATGGCAGAATGGTAGGAAGAGGACTCAGAAGATAAAATCTAGTTTGTGGAGAAGACTGCAAAACATGCAGACCCACAGAACTACTCCATAGGGTTTTCCAGGCTGTGATCTTTCACAAGCAGATTGCCAAAGTGGAGAGGCACGAGGCTGGGGAGCTGGAGGGCTGCAGAGCTGGCCGCATAGGGAACGGCCAGGCATGATGATGGCTTCTCTGCACATGCCATGAAAACAGATATATTTCTCAAATTCATGTTAAAGTAAGATACACGCTAAGAATTTAGAAAATCAACAATGATTAAATTAAAAAGTACTCATTTGCTCTTACTTAGGATTGCCCTGTAGGCATTATTCAACCAAGATCAGCTTTTTTCCTGGGTGCCATCTTGGGTATTTCCTGGGTCAAGAAAATTCTCCTTGAGAATTCTTCCCATTTGGCTAGTTCTTTAATGAAGAAAAAAAGTGTCTAGGGAAATATCAAAGGAGAGATAAGAAATCTGAAAGTCCAGCCCAGTGCCCTGGTTCGCATGCACGTGTTCTGACTTAACCTGAGGTTCCTCACAGGCTGGGGCTTGCTTCTGGTGCCTCAGTGTGGTCAGCTGGTTATGGACCTCAGTTCATTGATGTCACTAAGCAGAATGTTCAAATATGGGGAAACACCAACACAGTAACCAATCGGAAAATTGGCAAAATGCTCAGTGACATTTTAAAGACATTTGCTCACAGACCACTCAGCCACAAAGGACAGTTTCACTGTCAGTTTCTCAGCTACTGAGTGTTTAATTCATAGAAATCAATGAGGACAAGCCTGGAGAGACCATCATACAAGGGGCAATATAACCATGAAGTCTTGTTTGTTTCCATTTAACAGTGACTGCATTTGTTATATTCTTCCTGGTGGCATTTGGCATTTCTAGCTAGGGATCAGTAGAGTTGACAACCCAGAACTTCTAAGAATTACTATCTGTTTACCACAATCTCCATATTCAAAGAATTAGGAGCATGTTTTATTTTTTAAATGTGCATTTTCTTTTTATGACTTTACTGTAACTTGGAAAACCCCATAACTTTCAAACCGCAGGCAATAGTTCTGACCAGGACTGCACAAGGCAATCAATGAATACCTAGAGAGTTAACACTGTGAACTGATTTTGCTATAAAGTCAATTTCTGATTAGCTGGATTTTGATTTTTTGAAAATCAATCAATCTCACTCATCCTATCCATCCCATCCATGTTTGGCTACTGACCAAACGTATAACAGTGTTTTTTAGTATTAAAATACAACTTAACAAAAAGTTAAATGAATGAAGAGTTAAATGGAGAAAGATAAAAAAAACCTAGCTCTTACCTTTGTGTAGAATGCCCCTGTGGGTCAGTGCAGGCAATTATTAAACCCAGATAATAGTGACAAATGGTATTTAAACTCCCTGGCTCCTTGTCAACCATCTGCCATCTGCCTCTTTTTACTGAGTTTATATTTTCTAGGTATTCAATTTTAGAATACAAGGCATGTACTTTGTATTAATATGATAGAACTGGTCAACCTTTCCAATACAGAAGAGACTGGAAATCAAAGCTATTAAATAAATGTGTGGTTTGATTTTTGACCTTTCTAAAATATCATGGCTATCATACTGTAATAATGTATACAACATTCCCCCCACCCCCCAAAAAAAGGCAAATTACGTTTAACAACAAGGACAGTGACATGGCAGAGTAGAAAAAAAGGCTACAGAGTAAGGCAAACCTGGGTTCAAATTTGGCTCTGCCATTTAATGGCTGTGTGCCCATGGACAAGCTATTTATCTGCTTTGTGGAAACCTCTGGTTCGTTATCCGTAAACTCTGGATAAGAGCCCTCACAATGTGGGTTTAAGGAGATAATGATGTGAAGGGCCCAACCCTAGGTCTATCACACAGCAGAATAGTTAACTCCCCTTGCTTCCTTTCTTCTCCTTAGGTTATGAAGGATGGTGAGTCTTACTGATGCATTAATTACCATGCCTCAAAGGTTTTTATATATCCAACTAGAATGTGGCCTCTAAGGAAGGTTAATACCAACTTCTAACCTTCCAGTGAGAAGTCTCTTTATTCATCAAAAATGGTCTTCTCATTGTACCCACTCACAGTATCATACACTTCTTCATAACACTTAGCACAGCTCTGGTTAATTAACTGATTTTGTATGTGATGCCTCTCTCCTCCATTAGGATTTAAGTTATCCATAGAGAAGAGGGTTTGGCATATAGTAGCCACTCATTAAGTTATTTGTAGACTGAATGAAAACATACTGTTACAGGGTTTTCAGTATGTGACATATACCACTGTCGGTACATGAGATGATTTCAGGGGCTGAACATGGACTATGTTTCTTAATCATTTTAATGTTTACACACACACACATAAATGGTTAATGGTTTATATACTAGGTTAATGGTCTATACATAAATAAAATGGTTATATATATATATGTATGTTTGTGTTGTTGTTTGTTGCTGTTGACTCAATTCCAACTCTTGGTGACTCCATGCACACTAACACTACTCGATAGCGTTTTCAAGGTTGTGATCTTTCGGAAGTAGATCACCAGGCCTTATTTCCGAGGTGCCTCTGGGTGGGCTTGAACTGCCAACCTTTCAGTTAGTAGTCCAGCACTTAGCCATTGGTGCCACTCAGGGACTCCTATATATACATATGAGTCCTGGTGGTGTAATGGTTAAGTTTCTTGGCTGCTAACGGAAAAGTTGGCAGTTTGAACCCACCAGCTGTTCCACAGGAGAAAAACACCTGGCAATCTGCTCCTGTAAAGATTACAGCCTAGGAAACGTTCTATGGTGCCGTTCTACGCTGTCCTACGGGGTTGCTATGAGTTAAAAATCAACTCCACAGCATACAATAATAACTATATATATATAATACACATGTATATATATATATATATATATACATACACACATATGTATTTATATATTTACATTTATTTGTAAATGTAAATTTACAAATAATTTGTATTAGACAAATAAATAATTGGCTCATCAAATCTAATTTTATACACTTTTCGTTAGGATGAGCCTAAATAAAAAAGTAAAATGATTCAGAGTAGTTAAGACATTAAGTATATAATAGTATAGTGGGTATAAAAATATGGGAAAAACAATAAACGTAATAAAAAGGTGATGAAATTTGGGAATAACTGCCTTAGCAATAAGCAGGAACCTAGAGATGACACATACCAGGATTCAGTGATTTAGGATAAGCCTAAGGTAATGACTTGTGAATTCTCAGTTGGGTACTGCAACATGTGGGTCAACACTGAATCAGGCGTCAACCACGTCAAACTGGGAGATGGACCCCAGGACACATCTGGCATAAGTAAGAAGCATGCCATGGTCAGATATCTGGATGGTATCAAATGTGAACTGAGCAGCAACAAGGGTCCAATCCCATGACCATAGCCTAATCAGTAGGAACTACCTAGGAGGCAGGGCACCTGTCCTAGGAAGGATGTGTGGTTGGACATGATTCAGTCTTAGAAGCACACAAGTCTGGATTCTGATATTGCTTCCTCCTCGAAGCAACTATTTCTCAATTTACTACCTTTCTGCAAAGCTCCAGGAGAGGATGCACTTTCTTTTGTGCACGTCTGAAGAACCAACAAGTCTCTACCTAATATCTCACTTTTCCAACAAACAGAAGCCGACTCTTGCCATTATCACCAAGAAGCCTTTCTCTCAGCCTCCAATGTGTGAGTCTTTCTTCCCAGTTCCAATGCCCGTGCGGGGAAAGGGTATTCTTCTCATCTTGCATTGGAACACAAGAATGAATTTTGCCTCAGAAACAATGTTATAAATAGAAAACAGGTTTAATGTTATAAATAGAAAATAGGTTTTCATGAATTAGCAAAATTAGAATGATGTTTCAGGTATGTTCTAGGTTATATAGGATTGTGTAAACTACGCAGGGGATTGGATTACCAACTATACTATTACTTCAGTGGAAGACTTTTTGTAATGCTTTAAAATGAAATTTTGGGTTGCAATTTTTCCACTGGTGGGGACTATCTATTCTTAAAAATAGAGCAAATTCCTTACTAGTGATTGCTTAATACTACATATCTTAAATTTAACACCATTCAAAAAATACTGGTTTTATCATTAATTATGTCTGGTGTTCAAGTCCGTATTGTTGAAAAATAATTGACCCCCGACCCCCATTCCAAAAGTAGGACTCCATCTTTACATCTGGAGGACAATTCTAGTCACATAAATGTAATTCCAGTAAATACTTCTCCAATCAACTCTTAGTTGCCCCAAGTTATTCCTGGGGTAAACTGGAATGACTGTCTTAACTCCCACCCTACTCTTAAAAACAAAACAAAAACCCACTGTCATCAAGTCAATTCCAATTCATAGTGATCCCATGTGTTACAGAGCAGAATTGCTCCATAGAGTTTTCTTGGCTGTACTTGGCAGACTGCCACATCTTTCTCCCGTGGCACTGCTGGTGATTTCAATTGCCAACCTTTAGGTTAGCAGTCGATTGCTTTACCCACTGCACTACCAGGGCTCCTTTTACCATTGAGCCAGTGGGATTGCAAAGCACTTGAGCCACCTGACCTGCCCTACTGACCATAAGCCTTTAACCCTTGATGGATGAAAAGAATTACCTGAGAGGCACTTTTAAAAGCAAGAAGCCCCAGCCCAGTAATGAATTAGGATCTTATGGGAGAAGTCTGGAAGCCCCACTGGGAGAGCTCCTCCCTGGTAATCCTATCAAACAACCCAGTGGCTCTCACGCCTGAGGTGTATCAGGATCACCTGGAAACCCAATGCCGTGGAGTCAATTCCGACTCAGTGACCCCACAGGACAGAGTAGAACTGCCCCATATGGTTTCCAAGGAGTGGCTGGTGGATTCGAACTGCCAACCTTTTGGTTAGTGGTTGTAGCTCTTAACCTCTTTGCCACCAGGATCATCTGGAGGGATCGTTAAAACACAGGTTGCTGAGTCCCACCCCTCACAGAGGTTCAGATCCAGTAGGCCTGGGGTGGGGCCGGATAATCTGCATCTCTAGCAAGTCCCCCAGTGATGCTGACGCTGCCCATCCCACACTTATTCAGCCTGTTTGGCGAACATCACGGCTGAATTCCGTATTACCTTTTTTCTGCCCTACCTAGCAGAAAAGCAACATCGGATTTGGACTCACAAGGTTTTGTTTTTAAATCACACCCGTGGTACTCTTTAGCTGCCTGATCTTGTTGTTGTTGTTAGGTGCTGTCGAGTAGACTTTGACTTATATTGACCCCAAGTGACAGAGTAGAATTGCCCCATGGGGTTTTCTTGACTATAATCTTTATGGGAGCAGATTTCTAGGTCTTTCTCCCCCAGAGCCACTGAGTGGGTTTGAACTGCCAACCTTTTGATTACCAGCCTAGAGCTTAACCGTTGCTCCACCAGGGCCCTAAATAAGTAAGTAAACTTACCAGTCCATCTCAGTTTTCTCTTATTGTAAGCATTAAATAAGACAACATCAGGGCATCGAATTGATTTAGTCTGGTTCAACGCCCTGCTGAGAATTTGCATTTCTACATTTTAACAAGTTCCCCAGGTGATTCTTATGTATAATCTACATTTTAAAAAGATCCTGCAGGTAATTCTTATGTATACAGTCTATCTGATTCAGTATATCTAGGGTGGGGTGGGGGGGTGGGGGTGGAAAACAAATTCTCAGCAGGGGTCTAACTGGAACGAACCTGTTAGAAGCCCTGGGTAACATAGGGATGAGGTTTGGAACTGTACTTGGCACACAGTAGACCTACATTAAACATTTGTGTGCTCTGATCTCCTTGCGATGATCCTCCTCTGGACTCTTCTATTGTAAGAGCTACAAATGAATTAACTGAGTTCTAGAAATAGTTCCCAAAATTTGTTACACATAAAAAACTTTATTTTGTTAAAACAAACAATGACTGACCACTCCTTTTCCTTGTGAGCTAGCTATCATGTAGCTACATTTTGAACATAACATGTTCTATGTAAATATGCTCAGCTTCCCAACTCACATTTTTCCACAGACTAAAAACAGAAAAGAAAGGAAAGAGAGATTAGATTACAATTAGGTTCTCTGTTTAATTCTGACCAGGCTGAACTTAGTACACAGGTATGGATTATCGTCCTGGCAGATATTTATTATATTGTTTGGCTATTGCTTATGACTTGAAAATCAAAATGAATCACAGATTCTTAGAGTCAAAGAGGCCCTGGAGGTCATCTAGCCCAGCCACCCATCCTTTGAACGTTGCTAAAAAAATATCCAATGATGGTCCAGCCTCTTCTTGGACATCCAATGAGAAGCATGCATTATTTTCACAAGACTCCAATCTTCTTTTCAGATAATGGTCTCATGGTTAGTTTCCTCCTACCTTGACCAAACATTTTTATTTCTGTCACTTTTACATCCTTAGTCCTAGTTTTTCTTCAGTTCTTGCAGCTTGAGAAATGCTGAGTGAGTTCTTCCCTTTTGGTTTTCTAACTCCACATCTTTGAACACTTCATTATAATACTTTGTCTTCTCGAGCCGCCCTTTGAAATCTTCTGTTTAGCTCTTGTACTTCATTATTTCTTCCATTTGCTTTAGCTACTCTACGTTCAAGAGCAAATGTCAGAATTTCTTGTTTACATCCATTTTGGTCTTTTCTTTCCTGTCTTTTAATGATCTTTTTCTTTCTTCACGTATGATGTCCTTGATGTCATCACACAACTCGTCTGTCTTCGGTCAAATCTATTCTTGAGATGGTCTCTAAATTCAGGTGGGATATTCTCAAGGTTGTACTTTGGCTCTTGTGGACTTGTTTTATTTTTCTTCACCTTCAGTTTGAACTTGCACTTAAAATCAGGAAAGGTGTGCATGAGGGTTGTATCCTTTCACCACACTTATTCAACCTGTATGCAGAGCAAATAATCCAAGAAGCTGGACTATATGAAAAAGAAAGCAGCATCAGGATTGGAGTAAGGCTCTTTTATAACAACCTGTGACATGCAGATGACACAACCTTGCTTGCTGAAAGTGAAGAGGACTTGAAGTACTTACTGATAAAGATCAGCCTTCAGTATGGATTACACCTCAATATAAAGAAAACAAAAATCCTCACAACTGGACCAACAAGCAACATAACGATAAATGGAGAAAAGATGGAACTTGCCAAGGATTTCACTTTACTTGGATCCACAATTAGCAACAATGGAAACAGCAGTCAAGAAACCAAAAGACGCAGCAGTGGGCAAACTGGCTGCAAAAGACCTCTTTCAAGTGTTAAAAAGCAAAGATGTCACCTTGAGGACTAAGACGTGCCTGACCCAAGCCATGGTATTTTCAGTTGCCTCATATGCATGTGAAAGCTGGACAGTGAATAAGGAAGACTGAAGAAGAATTGACACTTCTGAATTATGGTGTTGGTGAAGCATATTGAATATACCATGGACTACTACAAAAACGAACAAATCTGTCTTGGAAGAAGTGCGGCCAGAATAGAATGTTCCTTAGAAGTGAGGACGGCAAGACTTTGTCTCACATACTTTGGATATGCTATCAGGAGAGCCAGTCTCCTGGAGAAGGACATCATGCTTGGTAAAGTAGAGAGTCAGTGTAATAGAGGAAAACCTTCAACGAGATGAACTGACACAGTGGCTGCAACAACGGGCTCAAACATAGCAATGATTGGGAGGATGGTGCAGGATCCAGCAGTGTTTTGCTCTGTTGTACACAGGGTCTCTATGAGCTGGAACTAACTCGACAACACCTAAAAACAGTAACAACAGTCCTAGTTTGCCCTCTTTATCGCCTCAAATGTGTTTAATTTCTCCTCCACATGACATTTAAAGTATTCGAAAATAGCACTGACATCTTTCTTCTCTATTCCTTTTCAACATAAACATTCTCTGTTCTTTTAACTATTCTCACCATCAAATTTTCCATATACTTAATAGACACTCTTGGTCCTTCTGCTATGGACAAAGTGTATATCTTCATATTCTTTCACTAAAAAGACAATAATCTGCTGCAAGTTCATCAATAAAAACAAGGCAAACTGTAAGAACAGTGGAATCATCCTTCCCAAACACAGCTTTCAAGAGCCGTAAGCTAGAGTCATACAAAACTACACTGTTATGATCGAGAAGGTAGTTCCAGGACAGGCCTGGAAGTGGTGGTCCAAACAGGTGGATTTGGATATTATGACCCTACTTGAAACAGAAGTGCTATGCTGCCACATAAACTACCGAAGATCCCAAGTCTCTTGTCAAAGAAAACAGAGTGAAAAAAATGCATTTCTTACTTTCTACGAAACATTTCTGCAAATATGCAGCCAACACTCCAGAGATCCACAGGGGTGGCGTAGCTGGACTGAAGCAAGACTTCTGGAGCTCTGTACCACAGCGTGACGACCTGCAAAGGCAAACAGACTGAGCGTTACTGAGGAAGACGGCTGTTTGTTTAAACTCTTCATCCTGGGTGGCTTAATGCCAAGATTCAGTTAGGAAAGGACTCTGATAAATCATATGGAGACACTGAGAAAGAAGCAACAAGCAAATGGGACTCATCACTGACCTAAACCAAAACCTACTGCCATGTAGTTGATTCCAACTCATAGTGACCCTATTGGACAGAGGAGAACTGTCCCATAGGGTTTCCAAGGCTGTAAATCTTTACTGAAGCAGACTGCCACATCTTTCTCCTGTGGAACATCTGGTGGGTTCGAACCACTGATCTTTTGGTTAACAGCCGAGCGCTTTAACCACTGCACCACCAGAGCTTGGTCATAACTGACAGACCAGGAAATTACATCATCCCCACAACCTGGCTACAGCCTTAAACTCTGTCTTACTAGGATGGAAAAATGATAACAGTTTCAGAAAGAAAAGCAAAGACTTAAAATCTTCAAACAGTTAAAATAGTTTTAACTTTAAATAGTTAAAAAAAACTATTATTTTTTTCCCTAAGCTTAAAAACATAATACTTGGAAAACAGGTGATAGCAATGATTCCAGCTCAACTCCCAAGTCAGTATTACTGGAAAATTAGAGGATGATTCCAGCGCCTGGTGGATAGTGACCCTGAAGCCTACAGAGCACCCAAGACAAGTCAAAACTGTTCTTATCATGAGACTGTGGGGAATCAAAATAAAGTCCCCCTTCAATGTCACCCTTTACAGAAAACAACTCAAAAATGGGAAAAGAACATGAGAGAATGTGTAATCCAAAACTGTTCATACTGTGTGTAAAAAAGTCACTCAGAGAAAGGGATTCCAAAATGAGGAGAACCCCATTTAATGTAGAGCTGGGCATAATAAGAGAAGAAACAAGCAAACGTGTAATTATTATCTGTCAGGTTGAGAGATTGGGAAAACATATCAACTGTTAAGGCTTCACGTTTGTAACAGCAAATAGGGGCTCAAGTGCTTTTTTTGGGAGAGGGGAGCAGATATTTCATGGATGCCCGAAACAAAGGTTTATTCCTTACTGTCAGATAAGTTCAATAAAGAAATCCATTACATAAGCATTTTATATTATTCAGATCACTTTTACTCTTACTTATTGTTTTGCCTATCTGTATTCTGTTAATATCTATCTAAATTTCCTGAAGTTCGGCTGTATGTATTATGATGCTATCACTTGCTGCATAAAGATTGTGGTACTAAGTCTCCAAAAATGGCCGCCATCACGTTCCTTCTCTTCTTGCATGCATATACTGCTCCTCTCATCAAGGGATAGAGTCTAATTCACCTTCCCTCAAAACTAAGTTGGTCTTAGTGACTTGCTTGACTAGTGGAATATGGTAGAAGTGATGTTCTGGGACTACCAAAGCTAGGTCAAAAGAAACCTTGTAGCCTTGATCTTTATGAATGCTTGCCCTTGAGATGCTTCCTTGCGGAACCCAGCTGCCATGCTGACAAGCCCAGCATTAGCTGCCAACCAAGTGAATGACCCATCTCGGATATCTGAGCTCAACTGATCCCCCAGATAACTGCCATTCCAGAGAACATTACACAAAGCAGAACTGCCCAGCTGAATCCAGTTAACCCACAGGATTGTGGGTGATAATAAAATGGTGGTTGTTTTAAATTTTGGGGTGGTTATATATATAGGGTCTCTCTGATTCGGAATCCACTTGATGGCAATTTTTTTTTTTAAATACAAGAATATCTAACTGGAACAAGATTCTTGACCTGTTAACCCGTTGCGTCAATTCTGACTCATAGTGACCCTATAGGACAGAGTAGAACTGCCCCATACAGTTTCCAAGGAGCTGCTGATGGATTTGAACTGCTGATCTTTTGGTTAACAGCCGAGTTCTTAACCACAGCGCCACCAGGGCTCCAAGATTTTTGACAGGTATATCTATATTTGTTCCTCCATCTCATTTAACATGTTTTGCTTGGAATTCACACAAGGGGTAGAGTTTTGTTTAAGGGAGTTCTGGTTGATATCTAATGGAAGGATGGTGGTAATGTAACAGAAATTAAAAAACAAGCAAGCAAACCTGCTATACCAAAACAACGTTATTTTGGTTATTTATTTGGCTGCAATATATCTTTTCAGCATCATCTCCCACAGTACTCCCATATCCTTACACCCTAGTCACGTATTAGATTACACCACTGGTTTTCAACCCTGACTGTGCATCAGAATCATCCAAGGGACTTTTAGAATAACATAGGTGTCTGGGCCTTATGGAGTCCTGGTGGTGCAGTAGTTAAGTGCTATGGCTGCTAATCAAAAGGTCGGCAGTTCGAATCCACCAGCTGCTCCTTGCAGATCCTATGGGGCAGTTTTACTCTGTTCTGTAGGGTCACTATGCGTCAGGATACACTCGATGGCAATGGGTTTTTTTTTTTTTTTTCTTCTGGGCCTCATCTCACCCTCAGTGAATTAGCTCTCCACAGTAAGGGCCTTGGGAGTTTTTTCTTTTTTTTCCTTAAAAATTTTTTTTTTCCCTTCACGTAACCCTGACACTTGGCTAGGGTTGAGCATTACTGGATTATACAAACACATCCTACAGCTCTTGCCTCCATATTGTTGTTCACATTGTTCTAGTTTGGGAAGCTTTTCTTTTTCCTCTCCACATGTGGAAATTCTACTTAACCTACGAGGCCCAGCTCTGATCCCATCACCTCCCTGAACCCACTGCTACCTGAAAATCGTATCTTGTAACACAGTTCATAATATGGCTTGTTCCCATGGGCATGGACATAGTACCATCTTATCCATGGCCATGTCTATAAAGTTCCCTACTAACCCCTTTAAAATTTAGTTACCACTTAAAATGGATAATAAATTTTTATCAAATGCTTTTAAAAATGTCTACTGATAATCATCATATGATCTTTCTCCTGTATTTTGTTAATGATATATTATAATAGATTTACTAAACATTGCACCATTCTGTCTTCTTCGAATAACTCATTCCTAATCATGGTGTATTATTCTTTTAATACACTCTTGGATTCTGTGTGTTAATGTTTATTTAGAATATTAATTTAGCCTAGCACAACACCGTGCACACAACAGAGGGGTTTAAAAAATATCAAATTAAAGATTTTAAGGCAATCGATCCTAGAAAGATAATTGGGCAAAATTCAATTACTAGTCATTTCCAAAGAAGATGCTATTATCGCTAAGAAGAGGCTTGGACACTCTTGACTCTAGTTTTTAGTTACATAATTTATTTCTGCTTTATCAATACTTCTAGCTAGAGGAACACTTCCCTGCTTCTCTGACACACTGCAAACAAAACTGCAGGTGCAAACTGTCCATGAAGTTCCACTTCACTGATTTACAGACATACACGGACATTGTGAGGGCACACACTTATCTTCTCATCCCAATTAGAAATAAACTCTTGCCTCATATGAGATGAAAAATTTAATCTGATTACAGCATTATTTTAAACTGTCTAAAGAGATTATGATTTATGAATGCCTATACTTATTTTTAATACTTTAATCAGTGACACCTATTATGATCATCAAATAAATGTCAGGTAGTCCCTGACTTATGACGCATTCGAGTTACGACGAACTGCATTCACGACAGTCTTTTTTTTTTAAAACACCTTATGGATAGTAATGTGTACTACATTCTATGTTGTGGCGCTTAATTTGTTGATGTTATCATTCTCAAGCCAACCTCCAAAGACACATAAAGATCGGACTTATAAAGATACTGATAATAAAAGGCAATAATAACTAAAAAAATAAAATAAAATAAGATATTCGATTTATGTCAGAACTGACTTATGACATAAGCCATCAGAACGGGACCCCACTGTAAGTTGGTGACTACCTCTACAGTGAAAATAATAAGAACAATACTGATATGTTTAGGAAGTTCCCTCTTAATCCTTTAAAATTTAATTACCAGTTAAAATGGATAATAAATTTTTATCAAATGCTTTTTAAAATGTCTACTAATAACCATATGAACTTTTTCTTGTATTTTATTAATGATATATTAATTACTTCAATAGACTTATTAATATTGCATCATCCTTGTCTTCTTAGAATAAATCATTCCTAATCATGGTGTATTATTCTTTTAATACACTCTTGGAGTCTATGTGCTAATGTTTATTTAGAATATTCATTATTATTATTAATAACATTATTATTCACTATTTAAGATATTCTATAATTTTCTTTTTGGGGTTAGTTTTTCATGTTTTGATATTAGAGATATGCAAGCTTCCCATCCTTTTCTATACTTTGGAATAGTATAAACAGCCTAAGAATAATCAATCCCCTTGAAGGCTAAACAAACTCACTTGTAAAAACATCTGGGTCTGGATCTTTTTTAGCTGTGTGTCTTTAATAACCTTTTTAATTTCTTCTTGGTAATTGGTCTGTTTAGGTTTCAACCTCTTTTTGAACCAACATATCTTTTCAGCATTATTTCTCATAGTACTCCCATATCCTGACACCCCCTCCCCCTTCCTTTTTTTTCTGGTAGAAAATCTTTACTCTAGATTTTAAAATGTATTGGCTTAAATTTGTACATAGTATTTTTTGTAATTATTCTAATCTCATCTGCTTCCTTGGTTGTACTGATTTTCTTTTTCCTAATGTATATTTTTGTTTTCTATTTATATTAGGTTTGTCAGGAGTTTAGCTATGTTGTTTGTTTATTTTAAAAACTGACATGAGTTTTATTTCCATTTTGGGAGGATTACTGTTTTATTTTCTGCTTTGTTGATTTCTATTTTTATCTTTTTAAAATTCCCCTGTCTAGTTTCTTTGTTTTTGATTCTTCTTCTTTTTTTTTTGTTTTTGAGTCGAAGCTTGGCTTATTTTTTTCAGTTTTAATTAATGATAGAACATTTAGTGCTATTAATTGTCCTTCGAATGTTAAATTATCCACATTCACAGATTTTTAAATAAACTTTTTGTGTTTTTATTCATCTTTAAATAATATGTAATTTACCTTTAATTTTTTCTTTAATCCAAGAGTAAACTATTTTGAAGAATAGTTTAGAAAAGTATTTTAAAATTTCCATATGGTCAGGTTATTTTTGGCTATCTTTCAATTGTTGGATTTCTAGTTTTATTACATCACAGCCAGAGAATGTAACCTAGACAATTTCTACTTGGAAGAATTTATTATGGTTTTATTTATGATTATGTGCATAACTGGTTTGTGTTCTATGGGATATAAGGGGAGAATGGGTATTCTCTTCTAAGTGTAAAGTTGTTTCTTTATCAAGAGTTTGTCTTACACAAATCCTTATCTTTTTGTCTACTCTATTTGTCAAACTCTGAAAGAGAACTGAGTTTTTGTTTTCTTTCCCTCAGTATCTCCTTGTACTTAGGAGAATTTCTGCCTCATACATATTGGCCTTATGTTTTTGGGAAATACAATATATGATACAAAATATATACATACATATACAATTAAATTATATATATTTATTCCATAAGAGAGTGTGAACTGTGCAAGACAAATTTCTACTCAGTTCTCTAATAAAATAATCCCAACAAGGCCAAGGGCCTATATGTAAAAATAATAAATCACTACCTTTTGCAGTCAAATATAAAGGAATAGCATTTCCTAATAGTTGTTCCCTAGTTTATGTTGTATTATCCCATATATCAAGAGGTCTTCCTCAGCCTTAACTTGCTAATTTACTGGCTGTCCTGCAGTTTCTGACCCAGAGTCTTCCAATCCTAAAATTGTAATTTTAAATATCCCAAATGATGACAATGTCTATAGTCTCATAGGATTTAAAATATCTACTACAAGCAAATTTGGTTCCAAGTTTATGAGAACAAAACATCGTAAATTTTCCTGACAGTAAAAGATAAATTCCCTTCGCTTAGGAATTATTATACTTCCGTGCCTCAAAACTTCTGGTGGAAGACTAACTTAAAACCAGTTTAAGTCACATGTGAAGCATAAATTTATTAATTTTTATTTTGAAAGTTTTATAAGTAATGGACAATACTGATAAAAAATGTTTCAAGGTTTTAATGCAGGAAGGAAAGTTCTCAACAATATAGTCAATTAATTTCTACTCCAGAATTCCTTAAGCTTAATAAATCTAAATATCCTCAAAGACAAAATATAATGGTATATTTATATGTAAAAATATGTTGAGGGAAACAATGAATGCAATACATAAAGACTAACATTTAGAAATCTATGACAAAGGTGGCTTCTAACGATAACAATGCAATTGTCTAGTAAGCAAAGATAAAATAGGAACTATGGACAGAGTTTGGTCGCTGGAGCCAGCTGGAACCAAAGCAAATGCCATATTTATCATAATCATTACATGTATTAACAGCCTCTAGAGGTGCTGAATGGATTTGGCCACAGGAGGGGGCGGGGGAGTTCAAGAATAGTTACACAAGTGGATGTACAGGCAGTTCTTGGGTTATGAACGTCCAATTTATGTACAACCTGTAGTTAGAAAGAAGAACCCCCGTAAAATTAAAAATTCGAGGTATATACAATGGTTCGTTATAACAAACGGGAGCTACTCTGCGCATGAAAACATTATTATTATTACTGTAATGGTATGTTAAAGATGTTTTAGTGTATCTGGAAGTGTTTCTTTAATGTTTTTTATGCACAGAACGGTACACTATATACTATATGCTAAGACAAACATTTGACTAACTGATGTTAGACAAGAACTGTACCTAACTACTCTGACTTATGTACAAATTCGACTTAAAGACAGACTTAGGAACAGAACCTGTTTGTAATCCAGGGATTGCCTGTATCTGATTAAACTACACTGATCTCTATTTACAATGTTTTGAACCAATTCAATAACAGTATAAGATAAAGTAGAGCCAAGGCCAACTCTGGCTCAAGATACATGCCAGATTAAACCTCCCTTACTTAAAATTCAATTTAACAGTCTTTTATTCATGTACCCTTTCACCAAGATCCTGAAAAAACTTTGTAGATGCTCTCTGACTCATCCTTATAATATGGCTATATGCTTAAATAGCAGAAAAGCATGTTATGACTGTTGTGCTAGAATAACCTCCTTTTATTTCTTTGGATGGTCTCTCCACCCTTATCCACCCTGCTTTCTGCCCTGGGAGGTGAACCTCTATCTACCCTATGCCTCCAGCTTCCTATTGGATTTGGCCAAGGGAAAGCCCCAGCAAGAGTACAGAAGTGGTGAGAAGAGTGAGGTCAGGGTCCTGAATCCCTTGACTTCCTCCCCGCAAGGCTGTCTAGAGCTGGCTGTGTTGCCATTACAAAGTCACTGCCCCTTTGGGTGGCCCGCTCCCATGATTCTTTCCCTCTGGATTCCAGTCACTGCTCCCCGCCCCTTCCCTTCAAGCCTGGGAACGGTAACAGTTCGGCTGCAACTAAGACTCAAGTTACAGTACTATTCACTACGAGTCCTCTAAACCCACATCTTTTTAAATCGTGCCATTGTAAACAAACCCTCTTTGAATTATCTTATTCTGTGTATGCCATCTAGTTCTACTTCCTGTTGGGACCCTGACAAATACACCCAATTTACAGATGAAGAAACTAGCGTGGGTGACAACTCCTTGTCTATAAGCCTCAGTCTCCTCATCTTTAAAAGAAGACATTTGGACTACATGATCTGTAAGGTGTCCTCTGCTAGCATTCTGAGTCCTGAGATGATGTGGCAATGGTAATTAATATTTAAAAGTTATATACTGTAATGCAAGAACTCTATCTTTGGACACCCTTTTCTGTCCTTTGGTTTAGTGATTACTTATTACTATGGAGTGTACCGGTGCGGTGATATTCTCCTCCTAGGGCCCACCTCAACAACATCTCACATTTAGATCATGGTTTACGAGGAATATGGATGCAGGGATGGATTATCCAATAAGCAAGGTAAACACGTGCTTCGGGCATCAACCAAACAGGGGCACCAGTTGTCCAAAGCAAACCCCCAGATGGCAAGCAGACAGGACACAAGGAATTGCGAGCGTCGCGGTGGAAGGGAACTGGTAGGGCTTTTTGTAGAAAATGTGGTATATAGTAAAAATATTAGTATTTGCATCCACTAAAAATTTTATAATACAGTTCATCTCATTCCTTTAAAATGGCACATGCCACTTTCACATTCAATCGCTAATATTATAATCACATTTAAAAAGAAGTTACATCATGGATAGCTAAGACACACACACACACACACACACACACACACACACACACACACACACACATATGTATGTATACAACTCGCATATCCCATTCTAATATGTGAGTAAGCAGAAAAAGGGGCAACAACAGATTATCAGTGTTTAGGGCTTTCACATGCCTTAACCTGGCCCTGTATGGATGCAATCCTTGAAATACCTACAAGTCTTTATTTTGTCAAAGTGAAAGCTTTCTGTGCTTTAATCTGTTTATTGACTTCACACCAATATAAAGCTCTCTAATATATATGTTTTTCCCCTACTGAAGACTAGTATGGTTTTGCAAAGTGAAAATCAAAACTAGTGATAATTTCAATTTATATGTTTGTATGTGTCTGTGTATATATATGTATATATACACAAATAAAATATAAAATATTTTGTATATATACAAAATAAAACAAATAAGGGTCACAGAAACCGATACTTCTTAGATATAACCAGTCACCTCATGAGATTAGTTTTCTTGGTTTGAAGACTCAGGGTCATAGTCTGGTGGGACAACTCGGTCAACTGGCATAATATAGTTCATAAAACTTATGTTCTACATCCTAGTCTGGTGAGTAGCATCTGGGGTCTAAAAAGCTTGTGAGCAGCCATCTAAGATACAACTATTGATCTCTTCTCATCTAGAGCAAAAGAGAAAACCCAAAACTCAGAGAAGAAACCAATTTACAGGACTCTACATGAATCACAGCCTCCTCTACCCTGAGACCATAAGAACTACATCGTGCCAGCTACCTCTACCAAATTTCTGATCAGGACCATAACAGATGGATGCTGACAGAAGGAAGAAAAATGCGGAAAAGAACTACAGGTTTTCAAAAAATTTGGACTTAATGGACCCACTGAGACAGGAGGAATCCCCGAGACTATTACCTGAGATATTCTTTAAGCCTTGAACCAAAACTATTCCCTCAAGTCACCTTTTAGCTAAGCAGCAGGTTAGCTCATAAAGTAATGAATATTACCCTTGAGTACTGTGAACTTTTTAAAAAACCCATCTATATGAAACCAAATGGTTAACAAACATCCTAAAGCATAGATGAGAAGGCTGGGGGCTGTGAGACTAGGTCAACAAGAACAAAACAACTAGAAATAATGAGAATGTTGACACAATGTGAAGAATGTAACCGATATCACTTAACAATATGTGTAGAAATTGTTGAATGGAGGAACCTGTTTTGCTCTGTACCTTTCCACTGAAAATACAGTAAAATATTAAATGAAAAAGAAAAAGAAAAGCAAAAAACCAAAACACACACCAACACAAACTCTAGTGATAATTTCACTGTCTTTTCATAGTCTAAAAATTCAGTTCTTCAAAATTATGCATTTAAATTAAGACTATCATAAATAATTAGAATTCTGAATCTGTCAAGCACAGTCTTCTCATTATAAGGCCAGTTAAATGGAAAACATTAAGAGTTAAATACAAATAAAAGTTAGCACACAAAGTACTTTGCAACAAATAATTAATACTGGAGTCACTTCAAATTCCCCCATTTATAATCTAAGAGGCCAGAAAGAGATGCTTTGACACATTACAAAAAATGGCTGAGGTCCTGTCATGGAATGAATTATGCCCCCGCAAAAAATGTGTGTATCAATTTGGCTGGGCCATGATTCCCAGTATTGTGTGGTTGTCCTCCATTTTGTGATTGTAATTTTATGTTAAAGGGGATTAGGGTGGGATTGTAACACCCTTACTAAGGTCACATCCCTGATCCAATGTAAACAGAGTTTCCCTGGGTGTGGCCTGTACTACCTTTTACAAGAGATAAAAGGAAACAGAAGAGTGGGGGACCTTGTACCACCAAGAAAGCAGCACTGGGAGCAGAGCATGTCCTTTGGACCTGAGGTTCCTGCACTGAGATGCTCCCAGACCAAGGAAAAACTGATGACAAGGACCTTCCTCCAGAGCCAACAGAGAGATAAAGCCTTCCCCCGGAGCTGACGCCCTGAATTTGTACCTGCAGCGTACCAGACTGTGAGAGAATGAATTTCGCTTTGTTATCTTTGTTAAAGCCATCTACTTGTGGTATTTCTGTTATAGCAGCACTAGACAACTAAGACAGGTCCATACAAAGACTCTCAGAGCACTGACACCATACCAATAACTCTGTCATCTTCTTTGCTCTGATGCCTTCCTCACCAGCAGAGAGGCTGCCCTTCCTAGGACTCCAGCTGCCCTAGCTCACATGGGGTTACAGGCTCCCATACTGATGTGCTGGTTTTCCACCACCTGGCTGTCACTTGTGTGGTTCTCTCTGTGGGAAATTCTTTTCCTGAGTCTCTGGAGGTCCAATTCCTACACATCTTTCAAGGTCTGGCTCATACAATCACCCTTCCATGAAGCCTTTCCTGCTCCTCCAGGTGGAAGTGATGACTCTCCTCTGAGTTTATACTTACAAACAACTTCACCCTTTTAATTTTCCATTGTAGTCATTTGATTCATTGTCCACAGCACATATTTAGCGTCTTATGCATGGAAAGTGCTCAGTACTTTTGGGATGACTGGACATACGAATGCACCACAGGGAATGTCCAATGGCAGTCTTAAAAGTAGACACATGCAATTCCCTAAACTGGAGAGTTTGGGGATAATAATCTTCAAGAATAAGTACCCCTGGGTAATCATTTATCTTTATAAAAGGAACTGGACCTGTGGATGGAGGTGTGGCTGAACCTGATTTGACTCAGACAAAATGTAAGACGACCCACAGGGCAATGGCACAGGGAAAATGAGCAAGACCGTTATTCCCTCCAAGTAGACAAGAAGGGTATCTTGGGAAACAGAGCCATTTGGGAGACAGGGACCCGTGTGCTGTGTCTGGGGAGGGGTGATAAATGATCCACTGAAAGATAAATGGAGGTGGAGTTCAGGGATCCAAGCTTCTGACCATCTGTGATACCAGCAGCACTTACCAGTTCTTTCTTAGCCTTCTACTTCTCTCTCGTTTTGTTAATGTCCAGGCAGATCTACCTAAAAAAGGTCTTACTCCAGACATAAAGCATTTAAAGCTCTAAGTGAGCTTCTATACAATTGATCATGTGAGTGCCTACTCTATGAGAAGCACCATGCTAGTCCCAGTCACAGATCAGAAAAGCAAGCAAGTCAAGTGAGTTGGCTGAAGGACAAGCAGGGGTCTGTGTTGTAACTTAAGTGCAGAATACTTGGGTCCTGTTGTCCTCGTGGTCCTCCTACCTTTCTAGTGACTCTTTGCAATCTCTTCCTCCCCCAACCCCTCAAATAATTGTTTTCTCTAAGGTTTCATTCTCAGGCAATTGCTTTTCCTATATAATGTACAATCCCTGGGGACCATTACATGTGGATGTCATCCAAATCTATATCACATCCACAACTACGCAGAGTACCTGAACCACGTATCCAACCACCTCAGTCCTCCACAGATACCTCAAATTCAAAAGGCATGTGCTGTCTTTTCTCTGAAACTTGTTTCCCCTCTTATATTCCCTTTCTCTGTAAGCAAAATCACTACCTACCCAGGTTTCCTACTCATCCCACTATCAATGAAGTCACCAGACCCTGACAATTCCATTGTGAACCTGTCCCTTCTTGGACTGCCACACAGATACTTCTGGGGTTGCTTCCCATCAGTCTGCCTCCTTCCACTCTGTCCTTTCTATGCTGTCAAAGTAGTCCATCCTTCTAAACTTGAATCTGTGTTTGTCATTCTCTTGCTTAAAATCCTTCATCCATTCTCCAGAGCTTTCAGGGTCAAGTTCAAGTCCGGCTTAACCCACAATGTCCTCGTGACTTGGCTCCTACCCTCTCTCTGATTTTATCTGGTGGCCTTCTTCCCACACTCTGAGACCTTTTCCTTGGAATGTCCTCCTTACAACTCCATTCCTACTTCTTTTCAGCCATGCCCTGCCTAGTCCCTCCCCAATGACACATGATCACAGCATTTATCACACTGTAACCCCTTCACTGTGTACTTAGTGCCTACATGTCCCAGAGACAGTTCTTTGAGGATACAGGCCTTTTCTAAGTTGACTTTTTATCTCCAGTACCTCACAGAGTGCTGCATACAGCAGGCATAAAATAACTGTATGTGTAAATAAAGGTATGGGTCACCAGTAGAGAGATGAATGGAGGCTTACTGGGTTGAGGTATAACCTAGGCAGGAAGCAGGGTGATTCTGTTATAGTATAAATTTGCAGATCACGGTCAGACAATGTTCTATCTGTCCCCATACCCGCACCAGGCATTCTGAGAGTTCACCTCACTATTATTGGTCAAACAAGTGACTTTTTAATAAAGTGTGAGGACTATTTTATTTTTGTAAAATGAAGTTTTAAAATGCCTTAAGGCCCAAGTTTTCCTTCAGGCTGTACTGTTTAAATTTCATCTTGAACTTGTGAAACTTAAAATAGTTACCACTTGCTAAATGTCTATTATGTTTTAAGTAACACACTCATTCTCTTTTTTAGAAGTACAGTACAGTGTAGTTTTGATTCTGACGCTAAACAATCACACACTTGCTCTCTCTCTGCCTTCACCATAGAAACCAAGCAAATATTTGCAGACATTCCTTCAACCTTCACAGATAAGTATAGAAATGAAAATTATTCTGAACACAGGATATGGCAGGCTGCATAGCTCATCGTTTCCTCTTTAAAAGTTGTTTTAACTCTTAAGAAAAATCTATGTGCTTTGGGAGGCCATATAATTACTCAGGATAAGGGAATTTGAAAATGGATTTTTTGTTACGGAAATAGTGAAATGCCTCTGAGGTCTGTGTCTTCTTTCTCCTGGGTTACTATGTTCATTTTTGCATAGCCTTCATGTAAACCTACTATACGAGTACCTGCAAGTTATCTGGTTAGTGCAAGTGACGAGGGAAATGATAGCCTGCTGTTGATGAAGTTGCCACCGAGCTGATTCCGACTCATGGTGATCCCATGTGTGCAGAGCAGAACTGCTCCATAGGGTTTTCAAGACTGCGACCTTTCTGAAGCAGATCACCAGGCCTGTCTTCCAAGGCCTCTGGGTGGGTTCAAGCCGTCAACCTCTCAGCGAGTAGTTGCGTGCCACCCAAGGACTCCTGGCAGCTTAGTTTTTAAAATCTAAGTTCAGCCATAAACATTCTTAAACATCTCAAAATTCTGTGGGCACTGCCTTCCTTAATTGAGGAGGATTTGGAGATCCTAACCTGAAAGGAGCTACCAAGGTAACTCCTTCTGCTTCCCCCTTATCTTCAGTTACAAATCTTCTTCTAGAAAGGCTCACAGAGATATACTCTGCCATGGAAGATCAGCCGTGCAATTTCCAAATACTCTGGTTGCTAGAAAGAAAGTTAACCCTGATATAAGATTCTGGAGTTTTACTATATTTTGTGCATGCAACGATTAAAAGTAAGAAATGAAGAAAAGATGCATCTGAAGATTAGGATGTTGCATGATATTCATTTAGCAAGACTAAAAGCAGAAACAGAAAAGAGGTGAAGGGCACAACCGAGAGAAGGACTTAAGAGTAGCAGCACTGGGAATGTGTGTTAAACAGAAGAGAGTATTTTCTAACAATAAGAACTGTTAAAAATAAGAATGGATTATGGACTGTGATCTTTTCTTTCCTCTAAAAATTTACACTTTTTATCCTAACTGGAGGCAAAAAGTAAGTTAGGGAAGGAGGGAAGAAAACATCTGTAGAGCACACCGAAGATGTTAAGTACCGATGGATTGACTTCATCTGCTATATTATATAAACTCCAGTTTAATGGTGTGAGGTGGGTATCAGTGAGTATTTTTTTTTTTTTTTTTTTACAGATTAGGAAGCTGAGACTCTCTCTGAGAGTAACTTGCCCAGGACCAACCAGCTAATAAATGGCAGATGCAGGATTTGAAAACAGGCTAATCTGACTCAGGTCCATTCTCCTCACTGTGGGGTCTAACTGACTACAGTCTTTTATTGTCTTAAGCCTAATTACAACAGCAAATGTCTATGTTTTCAAAATAATCAACATTTCCATAGCAATGAAGTTTTACCAGAAAAGTTGTCAAGAATAAAATAAAGTGTTTTTCTAGGATAATAGCATTCCAAAAGATTCTGCCAAGATGGCCACTAGTTGAGGGATCAGGATCATGGATGTGCAAATGGCTGGGTCCTGGATGGAGGGCAGGGAACATCTACCTACCAACAATGCTCTGCACAGGGGGCAGAAGTCTGGAGCCTCGAATAGGCAGGTTTCTGCTGATAAATGTTTCATGGCTGTTCCTCCAGAACATTCCTTCCTAAAGATGTCAAGTACCGTCTGTTATGGATTGAATTGTGTCCCACCGAAAATATGTGTTGTAAATCCTAACTCCTATACCTGCGGTTATAATCCCATTTGGGAATGGGTTTTCTTTGTTACGTTAATGAGACAGTATTAGTGGAGAGTGTATCTTAAGTCAATCTCTTCCAAGATATAAAAGAGATTAAACAAGCAAGTGAGCAAGCGTAGATGGGGGAAGAGAGATGCCAAGCTACATGAAGAACACCAGGGGCAGAAGCTCCAAAGACACAAGGACCTTCCCCCACAACTGACAGAGAAAACCCTTCCCTACAGCAGGCACCCTGAATTTGGACTTCCAGCCTCCTAACCTGCGAGAAAATAAATTTGTTTGTTAAAGCCACCTATTTGTGGTATTTCTGTCACAGCAGCACTAGATAACTAAGACTCCATCTCTCCCCCAAACTTATTTTCCTTTCGTATTCCCTATCTCCACAAATGAAATCACTATCTAACCAGTTCCCTGAGTCAAACTCTTTCTCAGACTCCCCCTCACCCATTTATGCAAACATAGACAATGTAAAAAAGGTGCCTCTTGTCTTTACAAAAAAGAACAGAGAGGACTAGAATTGTGGAAATGGGAGAATGGAAAATACAGTTTGACGAACGTGAACATTATCATCCACCATTTCATAACAGGAATCCTAAGCAAAAAAATTTCACATTACTGGACATAAGAAATTTTTTGTGTTCAAAGACTCAGTGCAATTGTATGGACATGATGACATCACTTTAAGTTTTACTGTCTGATTTCAAAGTTACTAAAAAAAAATCTGATACTTAATTTTTCCTCCCTTTTATACTTAAAAAGAATTTTAAACATCTTTGTATTTTCTATGAACAGAAGAAAAGGATCAGTGAAAGAGAATATAGTTCTGTGAATTAAATATATAACTGCACAAGATACACATTCATTTGTTCCTGATGAACCACAGTGCTTCTCTTAAAATTGTCTCAGTTTCTAGGAAGAACCACACTAATACTGACGACTTGACAGAGTATTTCTAGGTACATCCGCTATCAGGGAGATACATGTGTGAACACAGAAGCCAGCGGAAGGCTTCTCACCTAAACTCAGGAGCTCATGCTGCACATGTGTTCAGGATAGCGTGCTTGCTGCATGCAAACACCACCTGAAAGGAAAAGTAACCCTCCAGTTTGGGTAAAATTTGGCTTTTACCGTAGAACTAATTCAAAGAAACATTACCTTTCCATTTATAAACATTTCAAAGAATGTTGCTGCTTTCTAGAAATCTCTGGCAGGTAAATTTTATCACTAAAATTTAGGGCTTTGATAAACAGTCTAAGAAGTAATGAAAAATTATACACAAGAAAACATGTAGATTACACAAAATATTTTAATAATTCTTTAGTAACTAAAAAGTCCTGTTAAATCACCATTGTATGCAGATACTTAATATACACAGGACTCTGACATACAGCAAAAATAGAAGCAGGGCCTAGGGATGTCCTCTATGAAAGCCTTCCAGAACATTTTGAGAGAGGGTGTGGCTCGCTGTTCTATACTCCTGCAGCACACCTCTCCTACAGCTCCTGCTGATGTGACCACAAGAATCTGCTTCCATCTTTGGTCATTCTCCCGACACTGTGAATGCTACAAATGCGGGGACTGGGTCTTTTTTGCTCTTGATCTGCAATCCTGGCACACAGAGGCCTTCAATGACTATTTGTTAAATCAATGAGTACGGAAAATACCTTCTCTGACAATGAAGTTCTTCCAAATTCGTCCCCCAAAACACCAAATAAACAAACCAAAAAACAAACCAGGGAAGAAAAAAATCCACCTATCTTTGGATTACTTGAAGGTCTAAAAGCTGTTCTAGATTCATAAATATGGCAATAGAATAAAATATAAGCATTATACCTTAGAGAAGTTTCTTGTAAAGAGCAAGTAAGTTTTAGCCACTTATTGGTGTGTGTGTGTGTATAGATACACATGCCTATATATATATATACACACATATATATATACACATACATACATACAAAATACACACACACACACACTCTAAGGCATTTATTTAGGCGCAGTGGTTAAAGCTGTTGGCTGCTAATTAAAAGGTCAGTGGTTTGAACCCACCAGCTGCTCCTTGGGAGAAAGATGTGGTAGTCTGCTTCCGTTAAGGATTTACGGCCTTGGAAACTCTATGGGGTTGCTATGAGCCAGAATCGACTTGACAGCAGTGGGTTTGTTTTTTTGGGGGTTTAAGGCATTTATTTACTTTGAGGCATATCTTACATAAAGTACACAAATTTTAAAGCGTACAATGCAGTTTTACATATGTATGCACCTATGTAACCACCATTTAAATCAAGATATACACTATTTACACCACTACAGAGGGTCCTCTTGTGCTTTTCTTAGTTAATACCACTCCTGCACCACATTCTGACTTACTATCATCATGGATTAGTTTTGTTGGTTCTTGCCATCATATAAAAGGAATAACGCACTACGTACTCTTTGTGTGGCTTTCTTTACTCAACATACTATGTAAGAACTGTCCATGTTGTGCATATCAGTAGTTCATTCTCTTTTACTGCTGTGTAGTATTCCATTGTATCAATATACCAGAATCTCTGCATCCAATATACTGTCGATGGGTATTTCTAGTTTTTTGGCTATAATGGATAAACATTTTGCTATGAATGTTTTTGTACATGTCTCTTGTTAAGCATAGACACTCATTTCTTTTGGGTATATATGTAGAGTAAGCATATGTTAGTAGATACTACCAAACAGTTTTCCCAAGTGGTTGAACCATTTTATACTCCCACCATGGATGTACATATGGTATGAGAGTTCCAGATTCTCCATCTTTGCCAACACTTGATATTTGCAACCATTCAAGTTAGTATGTAGTAGTACTTCCTATATTTTTCATTAAGCAATTTATAAGAATATAAGGTTCTAAAAAAATGAATAATATAATCTGGATTTATTAAAGCACTAACTAGACACTCTTTGTAATGACAGAATAAATACTGATGCCTATCATTTGTATGCGTATGTGTGACCGAACAGTTTAATTTTAAAATGTTAGGTTTCTCTTCTCATTTTTGTCCCTGCTATGTTAGACTTTTAGCAAATTCCCAAATCTTAATCATCTGTCCTCTGGAGGCACAGAAGCTAGGTACTTATACAAAGTTCTTAGACAATTTAGGTGTTTAATACTGCAACTACACTGGAAAATCGTTAGAAATGTTTTTGAAAGATGCTAAGTTAAAATATTAATAATTTAAAAGCCTTAGAAGTCGTTGAATGATGGTTTTTTTTTTTTTAACCAGATTTGGTCTATGGACATAATTCCAAAACATCATTACAAATTAAAATACAGAAACATACCTGTCAGTATATAGCCCTGTAGCTTAGCTATGGGACAAATCGTAAGCTATTGATGGCTGTTGTTACATTTCCCTCTGAAGAGGTCTTGTAGTCATATTTCCATCTGTGGTGGTATTATGTTCACATTCACCCAGGAATGGAATTTAAATGAGGGGAACCATGGTAACTATTTCAGAGGGGTAGGCTGATGAACAATAATCAGCGTGCATGTGGTACTATTTTCCCCTGTATTTTGGAAACTGAACAAATGAAGAAATGATTTTCCTCATTTAGTCAATAAGCAT
>NW_004444189.1:1822084-1845484 GCF_000243295.1 Trichechus manatus latirostris
TACAGATATGCTCACATTTAGGAAATGGCTGTTCTGAATAAATACCTTATTTACCTGGAATAACCTCTTAATGATAAAAGTAGAGTCCAGAAAAGATTCTGGTTACTTAAACTCTGGCTGTCTGTACACCATTTGGGAAGAAGTTTATTGCAGTGTAATGTTGAAATTCACCAACCGGGCAAGCTACTATGATAGTAATTGAGACTATAAACCCATTGCCGTTGGGTCGATTCTGACTCATAGTGACCCTATGGGACAGAGTAGAACTGCCCCATAGGATTTCCAAGGAACAGCTGGTGGATTCGAACTGCCGACCTTTTGGTTAGCAGCCAAAAACTTACCATGCTTGTCCTGGAAGAGTTTAAAGTCTAGTGAGGCAAATATAAAAAGAAATAACTGTAACACAGTGTAGCTGGAACTATATAACAAGACATGCAGAAAGTGGTATGGAAACACAGATGACTTCGTTAAATAGAAAGGGCGGCTGGAGAAGACAAAGTAAAGTATTATCATGAAATGTTCAAAGATCTGGAGTTAGAAAACCAAAAGGGAAGAACACACTTGGCATTTCTCAAGCTGAAAGAACTGAAGAAAAAATTCAAGCCTCGAGTTGCAACAGTGAAGGATTCTATGAGCAAAGTATTGAATAAGGCAGGAAGCATCAAAAGAAGATGGAAGGAATACACAGAGTCACTGGACCAAAAGGAATCGGTCAGTGTTCAACCATTTCAGGAGATAGCATATAATCAAGAACCGATGGTACTGCAGGAAGAAGCTGAAGCTGCACTGAAGGCACTGGCAAAAAACAAGGCTCCAGGAATTGACGGAGTACCAATTGAGATGTTTCAACAAAAGGATGCAGCGCTGGAAGCGCTCACTCATCTAAGCCAAGAAATTTGGAGGACAGCTTCCTGGCCAACTGACTGGTAGAGATCCATATTTGTGCCCATTCCAAAGAAAGGTGATCCTGAAGAATGAGGAAATCATCGAACAATATCATTAATATCACGCACATCAAATTATGTTGAAAATCATTTAAAAGCAACCGCAGCAGTACATTGACAGGGAACTGCCAGAAATTCAAGTCAGATTCAGAGGAGGACATGGAACAAGGGATATCATTGCTGATGTCAGATGGATCTTGACTGAAAGCAGACAATACCAGAAAGATGTTTATCTGTGTTTTACTGACTATGCAAAGATGTTCGACTGTGTGGATCATAATAAATTATAGATAACATCGCAAAGAATGGGAATTCCGGAACACTTAACTGTGCTCATGCCAAACATGTATATAGACCAAGAGGCAGTTGTTTGAACAGAACAAGGGGACGCTGTGTGGTTTAACGTCAGGAAAGGTGCGCGTCAGGGTTGTATCTTTTTACCTTACTTAATTCAGCCTGTATACTGAGCAAAAAATCTGAGAAGCTGGACTATATGAAGAAGGAGGCATCAGGATTGGAGGAAGACTCATTAACTGCCTGTGATACGCAGATGACACAACCTTGCTTGCTGAAAGTGAAGAGGACTTGAAGCACTTATTACAGCCTTCAGTATGGATTACACCTCAATATAAAAAAAATAAAACTCTCCACAACTGGACCAATAAGCAACATCATGATAAATGGAGAAAAGATTGAAGTTGTCAAGGACTTCATTTTACTTGGATCCACAGTCAACATCCATGGAAGCAGCACTTAAGAAATCAAATGACGCATTGCACTGGGCAAATCTGCTGCAAAAGACCTCTTTAAAGTGTTGAAAAGCAAAGATGTCACCTCGAAGACTAAGGTGCGCCTGACCCAAGCCATGGTATTTTCAATCTCATCATATGCATGCGAAAGCTGGACAATGAATAAGGAAGACCGAAGAAGAATTGATGTCTTTGAATTGTGGTGTTGGTGAAGAATACTGAATATACCGTGGACTGCCAAAAGAACAAACAAATCTGTCTTGGAAGAAGTACAACCAGAATGCTCCTTAGAAGGAAGGATGGTGAGATTATGTCTTACATACTTGGGACATGTTGTCAGAAGGGATCAGTCCCTGGAGCAGGACATCATGCTTGGTAAAGTACAGGTTCAGTGAAAAAGAGGAAGACCCTCCACGAGATGGATTGACAGTGGCTGCAACAGTGGGCTCAAGCATAACAACGATTGTGAGCATGGCACAGGACCAGGCAGTGTTTCATTCTGTGGTGGATAGGGTCGCTATGAGTCGGAACCAACTTGACGGCACCTAACTATAGCAACAACAATATGAGTCAGAACTGACAAGATGGCACCTAAGAACAACAACAACAATAAAATACATACAAGCTCTCTGTATACAATAAAATATGGCAGCAGTGAAGAAACTAAAAGGTATTTATTGAGCATTCATTATATACCATAACTCTGCATGCCTGACTTTCTTAATTATCAAATCACTACTGTTCTCATAGAATTTCATATTGTTCTCAAAAGGAACGTAAAATACTTCTCAGAATCTGGGGCAATTTTATATCCAGAATTAGAAAGAGGCAAGCTAAATTTTAACCGTACACTTCTGAAAAAGTCTAAGACAGGAACGCACATGCAAGCAATCTCTGGGATTTATAATCAGAAAGGTATTTATTACATGCTTCATTTCACAGTTAGAACCAGCAGAGGGAGTAAACCTCTTCAAAGAAAAGCCTCAAGTATATATGGAGAAATGTAAGACTTCTCACGTAAAGAAAGTCTTTGCATAAAAGAAAACCTGAGTGTAGAGACACAGATTTCAAATATAGGGAAGTAATTTATATTTTTAAATTCCTTAAACATAATGCAAGAGACTAATAAGCAATCATTGAATAAACTGAAAGATGCCATTTTACTGCAACAAAGAGACAGGACTGAAGGTAGCCATCTGAAAGCCTTTGCAATCAGAAACTTCTGTAAAACATGTCCTGCAGCAAAATCTAACTAGTTGGCACATTTGCTAATTAGCAAGAGCTACGGTCTGCTGTGTGCCAGTCTGACTCCAAAGATAAGTCCGTATACATGAATCACAGTACATTTTTGCCACAATTTCAAAGACTAAGAACCTGTTACCTATGAAGAGAGGGCAAACTTCTATACTTTGGGATCACAAATCCTTTTGAATGTTACACTAAATTCATTTTATAACAGTGCTATACAGGACTAAACCTTTCTATGATTTTCCTCATGGAAAGTATTGTAAGCAAAATGTTTCATTAACAAAAATCATTTTCATCTCTGGAACATCCGTAATATTTTATCATCATTGCTCTTTACAAGGTACCTCTTGTACCCTTCTTAGTTGGTACTTTTACAGCATTTGATTCACCTACTAAACTACAATCTCTCAGGGATTATCTGTGTCTCCTAACACTGCATACCCCTAGCACCTGGCAAAATGTCTTACACAGAGGTCATACGCAATCAGTGTTTGCTGATGACAATTTAAATGAGTTTTAAAAATGAGAACACGAATGTGTTTTGCACAGCCCTAAACTCTCTTTTTTGCAGAAGTTATTTCCTCCATTCCATTGCTTTTATGCAAAGCTACAACATCTGTAAACAAGGTCCATTTGTTTTTCTTACCCAGGTTAATGGAAAGAGACACACAAACAGAGGGAGCAAATGGGGGCATGCTTGAGGCCTGGGAATGGGCTGGGCTCACGGGAGGAGTCTCCATCCTCCTGGTTCCTGGTCTGTGTACATCAGCACTCCCTCCTGCCCCACCTGACTCTGCATCACAATTCTTTCAAAAGATTTGCTAACCTGTAACAAAACTGACTGATATTTCCCACAACTCTACTCTCTTTTTTCTAGATGAGCTTTGCCAGAGGATTGTTACAAGTCTTTAGGAGGGACCAACTCTTAGGATTATTTTTCCATCTTACTGTTATTCTGTTTTCTTATTCATTCATTTCTGCTTTAAATTTCATTTATTCCTATCTCCTAGTTTATATAGGTATTTTTTCTAATTAATGGATCACTATATACTTCAACAATGTTTTTATTTTTCCTGAGTATCTATAACATTTTTCTTTAATAGACAATGAATACAATATATGCTTATTGGAAAAAAAATCCTTTTCTTTTACATTCTTTGGATTGAAAGTTTTTTAATTTACATTCACTCTTTCTTATCTAGGCATAAAAAATTCAATGCTATGAATTAGCCTCTGTGCATAGCTTTGGTCACACTGTAAGCTTTGATATAGAGTTCACTGTTGTAATGTGAAGTCACTCTTCCTTCAGGCCATGTTAAGTAACCAAAAGTAAAAGGAGATTCTACAGAAATTGTGAAACATTTATACAGTGAAATTGAGGTGTGACAAACTGTTCAGCTGAGGGTTGGAAATACCAGTCACCAGATGCTTTGGGAACAAGTAAAGACCACAACTTCAAGTTTTCTTCTACTCTGTATACAAAACATAAGTTCATTATCACTTATGCAGCCTTTTACCTGCTGCAGTGCACCCACGATCGAAATACTGGCCATTTATTAATCTCATCATTGGTCTTTAGTGAACTCATCACATAGTCTAAGAGTATAGGACTGGCTGGAGTAAGGCAAAGACCCCTGGATTGAGATCTGGAGACCTGGTTTCTAGTCCAAGATACAGCACTAAATAATCTCTGTATATCATCTTCCAAAGAAGAAAAAAAAAAAGTTTTACATTACTCATCCCCAGTTTCTTCAACTATAAAATCACATTAAATTATTTCTAAAGTCCTTCTAACCCCAGAATCCTGTAACTAAGAATAAGCACATTCTCCATGCCCCGTGACACTATCTGGACATTGCACCATGGACCAAACAACCAGGTGAGTGATGCTGTTCACAGAAACTTCACATTAAAGAAACGGAACTTTGATCAAGAGGCAAATTTAAAGGACTTTAATAAGTGCCTACTAGAATTTGTGATCCATAAAGCAAAACTGGAATTCCAGAAGAGTCTATGAAAAACCTTAAAAAGAGTCCTTTAAACTGAGAGGCAAAAGGCAAAGTGACATATCTCTTACCAACTGCAGTTACAGGCTAGAGAACAATCACGTCTGTGCAATATACTAGCAGAGGGCTGTCTCATATTCTTTTCAGAACCAATCATTATTCTAACAGGAAGGTATAGCAATTGAGCTTTCTGCAGGCAAGCATCCAAATATATTACAAAATATGCTCATACTAGCTATTTCAGAAGAAAGGGGTAAGACTTTATCTGTCTGTTCCTAAAAAATAGTCACTTCTAAAAACAGACTATAGCAAAAAAGGAATGGGACGGGGTACATTTTTTGTGCCCCTATTGTAAAATATGGATCCATCAAAATGAATTTACTATTTCTGTCTGTAAAAGTCACCAAAGAAAAAAAATATTATATCAAATGACTGAAAATACTTATAGACAGAAGGTTATTAATCCTTTCTAAGATTAAAAAATTCTGGGAAGGAGAAATTTGAAGCTGCACATAATATGTCTGGAAATTCCATTCTGTTCTCATGCAAATGAATAAATGAAGGCTATTATGATGATGTTAATATGTGGATAACAGACTTCTGAAGAATCGGGTATAAATGGCAACATAAATATATGAATCATCTTGGTTTCTTTTCAACTTTACCAAACAACTAGGTTCCTGGTTGACTAACACAACTTTACTGAAATAAAAAAGAAACTCCCAACTTCTTTGCAAGTGATTAGGGAACTCTGAGTTTTAAAAAGAAAAACAAGGAGCAATGAATGCTCAAGGTAATAAGTGCTTTCATGTTACCAGTTCTCATATCCGAGGGCACTGGATAGAGCTACAGGACAAAGAGATAAGGGCAATATTGCTAGTTACTAACAAATGGCAGATAAAAGAGCTCTTCTAGGTTCTGATTAAGTGACAGCATTCTACACATTCTTTTGACTTGAGAAAGTCAGGCTAAGAGCAGCGGCTAAGTTACATGTGAAGTGCCGCTAAATAAGCGTATCTGCATGCTTTCACATTCCAGCAGGACAGGATTCCTCCCCTTTCATTGAACAGAAACATGTTCTCCGGGCTTGCGGCAATAATGTGCCTTTTGCTTCAGTTTCCATAAAAAAGCATAAATGTATATGCTGAAAGCACAGAGAAGTTTTGTGCTGTGGGATGTGGTGGCTGGGAGCCAATGTTTACAATCCCCTGGGTGGGAAAGGCAGGGTGAAAGGCTCAGGACGGCAGGCTTTAAAAGCCTTTGCTGTTGCCGCCAGTGACCTTCGCCTCGGTTTTCAAAGCAGCTCTCAGGTTAACCCCTTGGATTCTGTGTGCACTGCAGCTGCACAAAGGAAATACCTTTCTTTGAAAGACACCTCTCTCACGCACATCGGTTTCTGATTTCAGTCGTAGCAGCTCAGAAACACTGAGTTAAGAAGCATCTTTTCAATCTGCTATCATACCCACAGGCACATCGGGGACATTGGATCTGGATTTCGATGTGCACTGTGTTCTACAAAGTGAAAGTTTCCAGCTTCAGGCAATGGACTCAAGCTTACAAACCAGGGGATTGTGAAACATGAGCATATTTGGTCTCCAGGGGAGAAGGAAGCATCCAATTTATGCAGAAATGCTCTTTTCCCAGTTAGCCAATGAGAGGCAAGACTCTGGTAGTGGGGTTTCCTATAGGGATCTCCTGACTGGAAGAATGGTGCTTAAAATTAAAGACAGGCTAAATTGCTAACAGCCCAACTTAAAAAGTAGCTGAAGAGAAAAAGCCAATCGTAGAAATGAAAAGGGAGTTCTCGCGGTTCTGAAGACAAAGCTGACCTCATTTAACTTATTATTATTGTTGTTGTTATTGTTTTGTGGGAGAGAATTAATAATCTTTTATTCCTAATGATAGGAAGTAAAGATCCCATAAAAACTGACCACATATGTGTATGTTTTATTACAGTCTTTACTAAATTACTCAAAAGATGCTATTCAATAGTTATATTACTTAAGGCCTCAAGATGTTTTCGGGACATAAAATTTACTTTGAGAAAAAACTGGCTTGATGTCAGGGACTCATGTCCATTTAAACAAATGCTTTGGTTTATGAGAAGTTTTGTGGATTTAAAGATGTCTGAGACCTATACAATGATCATCATTAATACTGTCACCTCTTTATTGAATAGACAGCACATTATTCTTGGCATGTTAAAATGAATTGTGCAATTCGAATACTCAGAGTCTATGAACCCCTTGGAGTCCCTGGGTGATGCAAATGGTTACTCCACTCAGCTCCTAACTAAAAGTTACCAGTTCAAGTCCACTCACAGGTACCTCGGAAGAAAGACCCGGCGATCCACTTCTGAAAAATCAGCCACTGAAAACCTTATGGAGCACAGTTCTACTCTGACACACATGTGGTCACCATGAGTTGGAATGGACTCTCGAAGGCAACTGGTTACTGGTTATAAACCCCTATTACATGTTTCCTGCCTTCAAGAGGGTTAAAATTTATGAAGAAGAAAACGAAAAACAATACACACTAGAAAATATAACTGATATACACAAAAGTCATTAGAACAAGTCTTATGAAAATCATTCAATCACATACGAGGCAGTAATGAGAGAAAGGATTTTCTCTTAACATTTGGAAAACGATGTGTCCTGGCTTCCGCATTATCAGTCAGCTGTCTATATGCCATTAAATATGCGTGTCCTGGTGCTGGAAGTCCATCTCAGGAAAAACGAAGCTATTAGAGAGTCCTGTTTTTCAGTTTTTCTCAACTGATAACTGGTTCTTAGTAAGTGCTTCTGAAAACAGCTATTAAAATTTCAGCTGCTCAAAGAATGCTTAACAATAATCAAAACCACAGCCTGGCTTTTATTACAGACCAAACAACTTGTTACTTGGTATCTATTGTAGAAGTTAATGGCGATTAAATAAATATATCCAACTCTAATACAGATGCTGATTAGAAACAATGTTCTGAGAAGTTAAAAGAAATCCCAGAGCTTCACAATACAGAAGATGTAATAATAACAGCCAATGTTTATCGAGGGTTTTCTATATGCCTGGAACTTTACTAAGGTCTTTACAAATTTTATGTCATTTAAATCCTGTCACAACTTGGGAAGTAGGCACTGCATCTTTACCCAGATTGTAGGTAAGAAACGGATGTTCAGAACATGGTAATAACTAAAGTCCACAGCTAGCCATGTGTCAAAGCTAGAACTCAAATCCAGATGTAACTCAAAGCCTGCATATGTAACCACTCAACACAATGGCCATACAAGTAGATAGATTGGTAACACTGTAAAACAAGCTCCCAGAAACATATTTCACTGCTAAGTGAGAGGTTGGTGGTTCGAATCCATGCAGCGGCTCAGCAGGAGAAAGACCTGGTGTTCTTCTTTCATAAAGATTACAGCCAAGAAAACGCTATGGGGCAGTTCTACTCCATCACACGGGGTCGCTATGAGTCAGAATTGACTCAACAGCATCCACCAACAACAATCGTTTGTTATATGTTAAAATGATCATTACTGGGGACTCCAAGCTTTCAAATCTTTTAATGAAGGGAGCTGTGTTGAGTTGGAGATTTTTCATCGCATTACTGAATTAAAACAGTAACATGACTTCCACGGAAGGTAACGAGACTGCAATACTTTTGTTTTTGCAATAGATTTACTAACGTTTATAATTTACTTTCATATTTTAAATGGAACTGAAAAGTAGCAAATGCGATTATTCCTATCATAAATTTTCATGTTTTACAAACCAGTTGGAGAATATTTTATTTACAGGATACAGAAATTTGTATCCTCTTCATCTCCCCACTCCCACCCCAAACTTTTAACACATTGTTTCTTGTCTCCATAAATGAGTCTCGTCTTCAAAATAAAAAACAAAACTGTTGTGAAATCAAAGAAAATAACTGTTGTCATCTTGCATACAGCAATGACATGTCACTTAAAGTTTCCGCTTAGATTTGGTTTTTGAAGAGGTTTCTAAGTAACTAATAACATTTAACAGCTATCCATGAGCTTTATTTATTGCAATAGAATTATTAGGCACAACCAGTTACAACTGAGCTTCTCCACACACACAGTATAAAGTTAAAACCGTACAAATGAAGCCAAAATATGCACAGCTAAAAGGAATGTTACAGGGGGGCCTCTCTTAGTGAACAAAGCAAGCTCAGTTTGGCTCTTTTTCCCTTGCGCTACCACATCCGTACATCGTTAGTTGGAAAATTCCAGATATATGCTGTAATTTTTTGTGCTTTTTTCTCCCCCCAGTACACTTGGGGCTTTAATGTCCAGATGCCATTTTCCCCCTTATCTGTCCCTGTTTGGTGCTCTGCCAGCTATGGTCAACAATTAATACAGCTGAAGAAAAAATACAGTACACTCCCTGGCAACTGGCACAGCCTCGCAGGAAATACCAAATAAAAACTTTATTATGTATTGTTTAACCATTTTGTTTGCCTGTAGGCCACCCTGTTGTCGGTGTAATTCAGACGAGCATGCTTCATCTGGACGGTCTGTGCGCTGCTCCATTGTTCCCAAGTCTGTCCCGCACAATCACTGGCTTCAGCCTGTGGCCCTCTAAATGAAAGGAGCAGATTTGTGGCAGCTTTCCAACCCACATTCCTTTTAATTAGTCAACTTGTGGCCCAATGTTATAATAGATAAGTAACCTCTTAATATTCATGTAGTTAATTTACTTTTTCTCATTCAGTTATACGTAAGCCTTTGCATGGGGACAAAAGCTTTTTCCTATATAGGCTCTGGTTTATGAAATAAGCATGCAACTATTGCAAAGAACATCAGAGACCATGTTTCAACGATTCTGCACGAGGACAGTTCCAGAAACCACAGTATGCCTGTACCTATCTCTCAAGCATATTATTTTTGCATTTAAAATAGTAGCTGAAATTTTTCTTTCATATGTAATTTGACATATGTAAGACGAATAGCTTTTGTGCCAACTTCAACTGCTGTGGCTGGAAAGCTTCCTTCCATAATAACTGATAAACTAGTTCACATCAGAGAGAGGGGAGGCTTTCACTTGTTTAAGATCCCTTGTGAATCAAGGCTGACATGAAAAGTGGCTAGCGGTTCTCAAAATACTAGGGATCTGCCTGCCCCAGACCTCGATTAAGTCAATAATTAAACTGCTTGTGCTGTTAGCTATTAGCACATAATGAACCCTTAAAAGGTAAGTTCATTCCTCTGAATATCAATAATGTCCACTGGTTTCAGGAATAGGAACTGCTTTTAAAGCTCAATATTAAGATCTTTCAACTATTTAAGTTTATCAACTAGAGCAAACTCTCCTGAAAGGCATTTTTACTTCTTTTCTGTTCTCACAGGCAATATGGTGAGTGAAATACGGATATATCTGCACCATCCTCACATGCTCTTAGTATCACGACTCATGCATTTCTGAGACATTTACAATGTCACTGCAACGATTCCTTCATTTATACATATGCTAATGTGCCTACTATGTGACAAGCATTGGATCCCAGTTACAAAGACAATACAAAGGTGACTAGAGACATGGCTTCTGCCCTCCAAAGCTCACAGTTGAGCAGGGAAGGCAGACATGTAACTACCAATTGCATACGCTCTATGATAGGCAGAGGTATATGATTTAAGAGCCTAGGTTCAAATCCTGACTCTATTATGAGCTATATCCCATTGGGCAAATATTTTAACTGCTTCTTGCCTTTTTCTGATCTGCAAAATGGAGGCTCCTTGTATTTGCTTCATAGCACAGTGAGAGAATTACATGATGTAAGGCATATACAGTAGTTTACACGTACCTAGCTCTATAAATTATAGTTATAAAAAAATGTTATATATCTCAACTCCAAAAGGGTGGGGAGGTCATAGAATAGGGGCACATAGATTTAGAGGCTTCAGAAAGAAGGCATGACTTGAGCTGCATTATGAAGGTACCTGGGTAGAATAAAGTGAAAAGACATGACAGGCGGAGGAAGCAGCCTGAGCAAAAGTTGAGGAGCATAAAACTGCATGGACCAGATCACAAAGGACTTCAAGTGCCAGATGACGGAGCCTGGCTGGACTTTACGCTGAGGGGAAGGGGAGCCACTTAAGGGCTTTACGCAGGCAATGTATATCAGACTTGCATTTTAGAATAAACATTCTGGTAACTGTTGGAGGATGAAGCTGGAGATGATTCTGGAGGCAAGGAGCTCAATCAAAAGGCTACAGTGGTCCAGGTGTGCTGGAAGGGCTACAGAACGATAGCAGTGAGAAGAGGAAAGAAGGAAGGTATAATTAAAGATGGCTGACATGATACAGGAAGGAAGAGAAAAGGAATCTATGATAAGTCCCAAGTTTCTGGCCTGGGTGACCAGGTAGATGGTGGAGCCATCAGTCTGAACCCAGAAGGAGGACAAAAGGCAGGCTTGATGCTTGTGACAATGTCCAATGGGGTATGTCCAGATGGGGCTCAAGGGAATGGACTGAACTGGACATAAGATAAGCTTCCTGTCTCCAGGATTGTCTCCAGGGAGTACAGAAGATTGTTGAGGGAGATAGCATAGACAAGCTGTGTGCCACGGGAAAGAACCAATGATGTGGTCAGAGGACGGGCATCCAGCAAAGAAGAGGGAGAGGAAAAGCAGGGCACTACAGTGGCACAGAAGCCAAGGCAGATGTTTACAGAAAACAAAGAAGAGCAAAGTAGACATGTATCAGAAGATGCCAAGCAAGATGAGGGCTTTAAAACATCCACCACAGTAACATGGTGGGAACAGAAGATGGCCTGCAGAGAACTGAAGGGTTAATGACATTCAGAGTTAGGGTTATCCTTCATTAGTTATGGAAGAAAGAGGAAGGCGGTAGAGTCTAAGCTGCTTTCTCTGCCAACCATGCCTCTCTCATCTACCCTCTAACTCTACGCCTTCAAGGGTCCTTCTCTTGAAAACAGGGGAGACACATCGTGTCTAAAGGCACAAGGGCAGCAAAGACACAATGGAAACAGGATCCAGAGGGGATTAAATTAGATAGAATCAAACACACAGGTGGTGAGATTAGAAGATTCCTGCCTCTAAAGCAACAAATACAGAGGTTAGGATGGGCAAATATAAACACAGATTCATCAGTTAGGGATGGGGTGTCAAGGGAGCTCACACCGAAAGCCTTATTCACTTGATAAAAGTATGACCTAATATTATCATGAACAGGAGCAGATCCCTGTTTTGTGACGTCTAAAGCTTATGCAATTTTAAAAAGCTGACAAATAACACAAACATCAAAACTCCAAAATGAAAATATTTTTATTACTGTACCGACACTCCTCTATATACCCTTTTCGTCCTACATTTTTTTGCCACACATTTTAGATTGCCTTTTCATTTGACAACATTTTTGAAATATTTTCTCTAGAAAGAATAAGAAGATAATTATTGATAGTTGTGATGCAAAAAACATACAATTTCCTATGTTCTCACTGTTTGTAGTACTGCTATAGGTTTTAACCCTAATAAGAGGAGTTTTGGTAAAATTTATTTTGGATAATTCTTATGAAAAAGGGAAAAAAAATGCATGGTGTGTTTATAATTAACATGTTGCATTATGCAGTATATTCTTATCATGAGAGAAACTTCCATTCTGAGTAAGCATTGATAAGAGAATCCTTTGCTTATTATTTACTTGTCTGTTGCTTGAAAGAATTTTCCTCAGACTAACTTCTGGTCCGCTATGTTTCAAATCTTGTTTCTACTCCACTACCCACAGACTTCAGATGCTGAACGCCTTAGGACATGTTCATACTGTGAAATGACCTCTGACTCTGTACTTTCGAGTTACAATGCCAGGTGAGTTGACACAGTGGTAGCGGAAGTATACACTGGGGTGGCCAGTGATAACTTAAACATACATATTAGGGTTTTTCAATCTTGGTACTATTGGCTTTTGGGGTTGGATAATTCTTTACTGTAGGCGGTCCTCTGCATTGTAAGATGTTGAGTAGCATCCTTGACCTCTATCTACTAGATGATAGTAGCATCCCCTCCTCCGATTGTGACAATCAAAAATGTCTCATTGGACACTGTACTCTGAAGGACAGAATCACCCCTGGTTAAGAACTACCAACGTGAATGTAGGTAACAGTGACCCAAATGTTAAAAACAAAAAACCTAAACCTGTTGCCGTTGAGTCGATTCTGACTCATAGCAACCCTACAGGACAGAGAACTGCCCCACAGGGTTTCCAAGGCTGTAAATCTTTAGGGAAGCAGACTGCCACATCTCTCTCCCACGGAGCAGCTGCTGAGTTCATACTGCTGATCTTTCAGTTAGCAGCTGAATGGTTACTGCACCAAAAGCCTCTGAACCTCACATAGAGCCCATAAGATCTGAACTAACTCAACAGCCCCTTAGCTAGATCTCAAACAAGCCGGTGGCCACTCCAGTGCCACCTGACACAAGAGGAAGTGGGCAGGGGTGGAAGTGGGGTCAACTGCATTTAAAATAGCTTACCTCTGCAATTAAAAAAAAAAAAAAAGACCATATGAACACATTGCTAAGGCTTCTCCCAAGACCTTGGCGTGCGTGAGGAATTGCAAATGAAGGGCTCTGAAGCTAAAAACTCACGAGGCACAGACACTCTGCTTCTGTCATGAATAATCCTAGCTAAACTTCATTTAGCCATAAACTATGGCATTTTTTAAAAGGTTCTCTTTTTATACTCCATAATAATTAATGGTTCTACTACTTACTTCACACACAAATTGCATAATAGGTGAATACATTTCAAATGACCACACTGTCACAATATCATTTACAGTTAAGTAATTAAAGCACAAAATAAGTGTTTTCAACGCTCTAGATAAAAATGTCTCACTTTTTAGGACATGAATATGTCTTGAAAAAAATATGTGTGTATGTGCAAGTATGTACGCAAGTAACTAATGTTTTAACATCTCATTTACCTGGTAAGATGAGTAAGTGAAGACTTAGACATAACTGAGTTTCCCAGATTACTTAAGTGTCTCTCTTCAAGCTGTGAAAGTATATTATTTCAATCTTTAAAAAAAGTTTTTATTGTGCTTTAAGTGAAAGTTTACAATTCAAGTCCGCTTCTCATACAAAAATTTATACACACATTGCTATGTAAGCCTAATTGTTCTCCCTATACTGTGACAGCACACTCTTCCTTTCCACCCTGGATCTCCCATGTCCATTCAACCAGCTCCTGACCGTTTCTGCCTTCTCATCTCACCTCCGGACAGGAGCTGCCCATTTAGTCTCATTATCTGCATGAGCTAAGAAGCACACTCCCTCATGAGTATCACTTTATAACCCACAGTCCAGTCTAATCTTTGTCTGAAGAGTTGGCCTCGGGAATGGTTTCAGCTCTGGGCCAAAAGAGAGTCCGGAGGCCGTATCTTCAGGGTCCCTCCAGTCTCAGTCAAACCATTAAGTGTGGTGTTTTTTTTTTAGCAAGAAATGCAGTTCTGCACCCCAGTTTTCTCCTGCTCTGTCAGGGACTCTCTGTTGTGTTCCCTGTCAGGACGGTCATTGGTGGTAGCTGGGCACCATCTAGTTCTGATCACAGGCTGATGGAGTGTCTGGTTTATGTGGCCCTTTCTGTCCCTTGGGCTAATATTTTCCTTGTATCTTTGGTGTTTTTCATTCTCCTTTACTCCAGGTGGGTTGGGACCAACTGATGCATCTTAGATGGCCACTCGCTAACTTTTAAGACCCCAGACGCCACTCACCAAAGTGGGATGCAGAACATTTTCTTAATAAACTTCGTTATGCCAATTGACTTAGATGTCCCCTGAAAGCACAGTCCCCAGACCTCAGCCCCTGCTACTCTGTCCCTCAAAGTGTTTGGTTGTATTTAGGAAACTTCTTAGCTTTTGGTTTAGTCCAGTTGTGTTGATTTCCCTGTATTGTGTGTTGTCCTTCCCTTCACCTAAGATAATTCTTGTCTACTATCTAGTCAGTGAATACCCCTCTCTCTCCCTCCTCACCCTCATAATCATCAAAGAATGTTCTCTTCTGTGTTTAAACCTTTTCTTAAATTCTTATAATAGTGGTCTTGTACAATATTTGTCCTTCTGCGACTGACTCAATTCACTCAGCATAATGCCCTCCAGATTCCTCCATGTTATACGATGTTTCACGAATTCATCTGTTATCGTTGCGTAGTATTCCATTGTGTGAATGTACCATAATTTGTGTCCGTTGATGAGCACCTAGGTTGTTTCCACCTTTTTACTATCATGAACAGTGCTGCAATGAACATGGATATGCATATATCTATTCGTGTGATAGCTCTTATTTCTTTAGGATATATTCCAAGGAATGGGACTGCTGAATCGTATGGTACTTCTATTTCTAGCTTTTTAAGGAAGTGCCAAATCGATTTCCAAAGTGGTTGTACCATTTTACATTTCCACCAACAGTGTATAAGTGTTTTAGTCTCTCCACAGCCTCTCAAACATTTATTATTTTGTGTTTTTTGGATTAATGCTAGCCTTGTTGGGGTGAGACGGTATCTCATTGTAGTTTTGATTTGCATTTCACTAATGGCTAACGATCGTTAGCAGTTTCCTCATGTGTCTGTTAGCCGCCTGACTGTCTTCTTTGGTTAAGTGCCTGCCCATATCCTTTGCCCATTTTTTTGTGGGGGGGATTATCTGTCTTTTTGTTGTTGAGGTTTTGCAGTATCCTGTAGATTTTAGAGATTAGAGGCTGATCGGATTTGTCATAGCAAAAAATTTTTTCCCAGTCTGTAGGCTGTCTTTTTTACTCTTTTGTTGAAGTCTTTTGATGAGCATGAGTGTTTGATTTTTAGGAGCTCCCAGTTACCTAGTTTCTCTTCTGGTGTTTGTGCATTGTTACTTATGGTTTGTTTTCTGTTTATGCCATGTATTTACAGAGCTCCTAGCATTGTCCCTATTTTTTCTTCCATGATCTTTATCATTTTCGATTTTATATTTAGGTCTTTGATCCATTTTGAGTTAGTTTTTGTGCATAGTGTGAGGTATGGGTCTTGTTTCATTTTTTTGCAGATAGATATCCAGTTATGCCAGCACCATTTGTAAAAGAGACTGTCTTTTTCCCATTTAACAGACTTTGGGCCTTTGTCAAATATCAGCTGCTCACAGGTGAATAAATTTACGTCTGGATTCTCAATTCTGTTCCATCGGTCTATGTATCTGTTGTACCAGCATGAGGCTGTTTCGACTACTGTGGCGGTATAATAGGTTCTACAATCAGGTAGTGTGAGGCCTCCCACTTTGTTCTTCTTCTTCAGTAATGCTTTACTTATCTGGGGCCTCTTCCTTTTCCATATGAAGTTGGTAATTTGTTTCTCCATCTCATTAAAAAATGTTGTTGGAATTTGGATCAGGATTGCACTCTATCTGTAGATCGCTTTGGGTAGAACAGACATTTTCACAATGTTGAGTTTTCCTATCTATGAGCAAAGTATGTTTTTCCACTTATGTAGGTCTCTTTTGGTTTCCTGCAGTAGTGTTTTGTTGTTTTCATTATACAGGTCTTTTACATCTCTGGTTAGATTTATTCCTAAATATTTTATCTTCTTGGGGGCTATTGTAAATGATATTGATTTGGTGATTTCCTCTTCAAAGTTCTCTTTGTTGGTGTAGAAGAATCCAACTGATTTTTGTATGTTTATCTTGTATCCTGATAATTTGCTGAAATCTTCCATTAGTTCCAGTAGTTTTCTTGTGGATTCTTTGGGGTTTTCTGTGTATAAGATCATATCATCTGCAAATAGAGACACTTTTACTTCCTCCCTACCAATTTGGTTGCCCTTTATTTCTTTTTCTAGCCTAACTGCTCTGGCTAGGACCTCCAGCATAATGTCGAATAAGAGTGGTGACAAAGGGCATCCTTGTCGGGTTCCCATTCTCAAGGCGAACGCTTTCAGACTCTATCCATAAATTTTTTTCTTTCTTGAGTCCTATTATCAATTGTCATTTTTCCTGTGGTTATGCTGCCTGTGTTTATCACCTAACTTCTTTCCTACTTTCTGCTTCTAATATGAATTAGGTCCCATATTCAAACCCCTCTGATGGCTTCATATCATACGTAAAAAGGAATTCATATCTATGTCAGATCAGGTTGATAACAGTAACTCGAAAGGCTGGATGGGAAATTTAGGGGGCAGTGAGTTTAAGATAATGGTGGTGGAATAATTTGGAAAAAGATAGTAAGAATGGTAGCACAACTTAAAAAATGTAATCAATGTTCCTGAATTCTACATGTAGAAATTGTTGAAATGGTGCATCTTTGGCGGTGCATAGTTTCATCAAAATAAAAACATTAAATTAAATTAGAACACTTTCATCAGGCCCCCCAGAACTGAACCCTGGGCCACCTTCCTAATGTCAGCCCTGACCACTCTCTCTCTCACTTGCTCCATCTCAGCCATACTACACTGAAGTTCTTGCTTTTCCTGGGCAGGCCAAACTTCCTCCTGCCTTGGGGCCTCTGAATTTACTGTCTCCTCTGTGTGGCTTGCTCTTCCCCAGATCTTAGCGTGCTTCTGTCCCTCATCTCCTTCATAAGAGACCTTCCTGAACACCCTCCCTTTCTAAAACAGATTCCCAGTCTGTAACACTCTACCCCCTCACCATGCCTTCTAGAACTTATCACTACATGAAATTATATAACATATCAATTTGTTTATTAATGAGGGGAGATCTTATCTGTCTCGTAAACTTCTGAACTCTTAATTCAGTGCCTGGCCAGCAGAAGCCACAGAGCAAAACTTTAAGAAGTTGTGTTAAATGAGAGTCTGAGTCTAAATAAGAGCCCCAACAGTTAAGGGCAAGGCTTTAATAATGTTACAGCTATTTGGGTGCTCAGACCCCTCCTTCCTCTATGTTCTTTTATGCTCTCTCTAATTCTGTTCCTTGCTTCCTTTCCTCTTCTTTGTCCCCAAAGTAACTGCTATTCTAAATTTTATGTTTTTCATTTCCTTGCTTAAAAAAAAAAGTTTTATCACATAAGTATTCCCAAATAATATAATATTTAGTATTGCTTGTTTCCAAACTTTTTAAATATTTCATATACTTTGTAGTTTTCTTCAATTTGTTTTTTCACTCAATACTCTTTTAAAGATTTATCCATGTTTCTGCCTGTCGTTATAGTTCATTCATTTTCATTTTCACCATTGTATAATTCTATCACGTATAACAGTATTGTTATACATGTACAATGTATCACAGAGCTGATTTATACATTCTTTTGTCTGTGAACACTTGGACTGTTTTAGTTTTGTGCCATTACAAACAATGCTGCTATGAATATTCCTGAATATTACTTGGTGTACATGTGCAAGAATTTCTCCAAGATTTATAAATATGTATGGAATTGCAGGGTTGCATGGTATGAGCACATTCAACTTCATACTTAACACCAAACTGTTTCCCAAAGTAGTGTACCAATTTATGTTCCCACCAGTGGAGGATCAAACTTTCATGTGTTTTTTGAAAAAGAACTGAGTTGATTTTCGATATACATCTTTCAAATTCAATCTGACATTCTCTGTCTTTTAACTGATAAGTTCTGTCCATTTACATTTATTGTGATTAATGACTCATTTGGACATATTTACCAATTTATGGACTCATCAGTCTTTCTTGCATCTCAGATCTTCCTTTTAAAATCACTTTCTTTCTTTTTGAAGAACATCCTTTGGAAATGGTTTTAATGTTGGTGGTTAAACCCTCTTGGGTTTTGTTTATCTGAAAATGTCTCATTTTAAGAACATATTTTGTATTTAGAATTCCACATATACACATAAATAGTAATAAAATACCTGGGATAGTAGTGGTACTTCCACCACAATGTCCTTTAGGCAACAAGACAGCAAGTGCATAACAAGTAGTTATTCACCAAGCAATCAACCATCTCCCAGGTTTCTGATCCACCCTAACTGTGCTAGGCATGCTTAGCAAATACAAGTCATAGTTCCTGATAGTAAGGAGCTTTGAGCAGCATCAAGGAAAAATGAAAATCATATGAAACTTAAGTAGAGAGTGGAAAACTTCATGTAAATGCTGAATTAGGTAGTTTAAGAAGTGCTGTGGGAGTTTAGGGCAGGAAGTATCCAAAGAGAGCTGGATCCCAGTCAGGTCGTATTGCAGAAGTTCCTGAATCACATACTTCACACAACACAGCTTATGTGGCCAAACCACACCTTTACCTTGAATCTAAGAAATGCCAGAGCACATTTTCTTCAGAGATAGTATCGTGATTTAATCTGAATCCTGAATCATGGCACAAGGCAGGTAACAATGATACTAAGATACTAAAAACTAAATTAGAGAGTAAGCAACTGTATAAAGTGCCACACACAAATTCTCTGAATGGCAGAATGAATATGCCATTGAATTATTAGCTTAGGTACCAACTCCTGTTGTGAATGGGGGGCATTCTTGCACTGCTTTGTAAAACAAAACAAGACAGTGCAGGTTATACAAGGGCTGGGCTGAAAACCGCAGGAATTTCTTTTAACTAATTTTTTTTGAGAGCTTAATAGCTGGAAGAGTTCTTATGTGACACATCTTAAGCAGACTATGGGAAAGAAATGTATGTTATTTGTGACATTAATTCTTAATCCCTGGTACAATGAGTCACTTATTCACTAGAGAAGAATCTAACCTATTTGGGAAATAAAACTTCCTAAATATTAACTACTGAGCACTTATCCCCAAGAGAAAGTGATAAGTGGAATACAAAATGGTTTAGTCTAGAAATAAGATTAAAAAGCCCATTTTGGCTACAATAAGTAAAGGAATTTAATTTCATAATTTAGGAATTGTTACTTTTCAGTCATCTACCTTTTTCCCTACAGAGATTAGATACGGTATATGTCTTTCCTGAAAAATTATTTTCTTATCTTCCCAGAGGTGGTCCTGTAGGTGGGGTAAAGAAGGAAAGAAGTACAATCATGAAAGTTTGTACCACAGGGCCCAAACTCAGTTTCTCTGCTCTTCCCAACTAGTTGCCTAGCAGGGGAAAGTAAGCAAGGAGCAAGGGCTGAAGAAACTGCACTGGATTTCTGGAACTCTGAGGTTTCACACTGAGAGAGGTCCCTGAAAGCTGGACAGTTTATACATTCATTTACAGCAACATGCTCATCCATTCTTAGTCTCTTAGTGAAAATTCTGCAACTGTTTGGGTTTGCACACTCAATTTCTTTTTTTTTATTGTACTTCAGGTGAAGGTTTACAGAACAAATAGTTTCTCATGAAACAGTAGTACACATACTGTTTTATGACATTGGTTAACAACCCCACAACATGTCAACCCTCTCCCTTCTCGACCTTTTTTCTTTTTTCTTTTTTTGATGAAAATATACATAGCCAAAGATACACCATTTCAAAAATTTCTGCATGCACAGTTCAGTGACATCGACTACGCTCTTCCAATTGTGCTGCTATTCTCACTTTAGATGAAGGTTTACATTAAACAGTTAGTACACGTTGCCCTATGACAATGGTTAACAACCTCACAACACATTAACATGCACATTCAATTTCTTGTATTCAAAGAACAGACATGTGTATACCCTTGGAAGGAAAATGCTTTGCTTCTTCCAAATGTTAATACTGTTTTAATGAACATTGAAAGTGGAAATTAGATTTCTCCAATGTCCTCATTTCAGGAATACTAAAAACATTCTTCCTTTTGAAAAACACTTCAGTAATATCAAAAAGGGGAGAAAGGTCTCCTTAAGATATCAATAACCTAAACTTGAGTAAGAAAATGGTTTAATTGGTTAGACTCACTTCTGTACCTGTCTTTATATTTCAAGTACAAAGATGAATATTACTACTAGGTAATTCAATTACAGGACTTGATCAAGTATTTACTCTTTTCATGAACTAATTCATTTAATTCCCACAACAATCCTATAAAGTACTATTATTATCTCCATGTTAACACAGAGAGACCCCAGCACACGGAGAGGTTAAAGAATTTGCCTAAGGTCACACAGCTTGTTAAGAAGCAAGATAAGCTTCCAATACAAGATCTGGTTCCAAAGTCTGTTCCCTTAATCAATGTGCTATGCTGTATTGTCTCTTGAATGAAGCAAAATTTTTGCAAAAATTATCTCCTTGCCCATAGTTAAATGGCAGGAGAGAAAAAGGAATATTCCAGGAACACTTGAATCAGATTAAGACTTCAAAAACAATGTCACCAAGAAGGAAGAGAGAAACAAGGGAAGAAATTTCTAAAACAGGATCAATGGAGTTACTGTTTAAAGAAAAGAAAGGACTTATTCTCTTGGGAGGGTGTGAACTATTTATTCACCAGTACCTGATGAGATATAGAAAACACATACACACACACTTACAAAATAAGCAAATCCAGTTTTAGAAAGAACACCAGGTATATAATGCTTTAAATTCTAATGTCCTCCTTAACAACATCTGGCCTCAAGAAAGTTACAAAACTTAATGGAAACTGTCATGATCTAGTGTATAATGCTATGGATGGTGGTGTGGGGGAATACATGGTGGTGGCAGTGAAAATTCAGGCACATTTAGTTTTACAAAAACCTCAAACTGAACACGTTCTTCTTGGAATTATATCCAATATCTAATGTTTAAATTTGCTATTCCTTAGCAGCAGTGAGGGAGGAAAGGCTAAGGAAAGTAGCCTAAGCAGAAAAAATTCTGAGAAAGGGGTGAAAAAATATTCTACATCTTTATCTATTTGCATCTTTCTTCCAAACCCTAATCATACCCAATATGATTCTTTAACCCTAAAAATTGAAAAAAAAAATCAATTTTACATATTTTTTAAAGGAATGGACGAGCTTAATCCAGAGAATGGAGAATGGAGATAAACCAAGACCAGACAAATTTGCCTATAATGAGTATGTATTACTTTTATAATGGACATAAACATCTTAAAAGTACATCATCATTACCAATTACTATTTAGTGAGCATAATATATGTGATGTCCCATTTCTTTCCTCAAGGTGCTTGTTGTCTAATGAAAAGAGGAAATTATGGTATTTTGTGGCTGTTTACACTACATAACCCTCATTAGGGTTTAGTCATATAATGACCACATGTAAGATATATAATTTGCCAATGTTAGCAAAAGCTGGATTATGGGGATGAAAAAGGAGAAACAGAAAGACAGGTGGCTAATTAGATAGAACATAACCATGTTACTGGAACTTTGGACCCAATAAGATAATGCATCTGTTATTTAAGTCTAGATGAAAAGAAATATTTTGAGAACAAGGTTCTGTTAGTAAATTAAAAAAAAATTATTTTATGGATTCATCTTAATTACAATTGGGATGAGCACTAAACCATTAGAAAATTTCTGGTTCACACAACTACTAGCGAGAAGTGTTATGCAGACTCTGTATTATATGATCTGTTCCATTTTGAATGGAAATGTTAATCATATCAAGAGAAATTACTGTACATATTCTTGTAGCTGCCAATAAAAAATAATAATTATATCAATAGTGGCTTCTATGTCCTGAGCATGTGTCTACCTTATCATCTACTCTTATATCTTCTATAATATGAAGAGTTATGACCACAGATGCTTATTCTATTATTTAAAGGAGTATTACTATTATTTAAAGCAATATTATTTTTTTATATCTTGTTTTTTCATAAAGTAAGTTTCATATCAGACTTTGGCATGGACTTGTTTTTCCCTATTTTTTTTCTGGATCTATCTCCCATTTCTATTCCCTTCCTTTCCTGCTTGCATTCAGATCCTCATCCTATCTCTCTCAAAATCGCTTCCATGCTGGTCTCCCTGAAAACAATTTAATTCATGTCAAACTCTTCTTACCCATCCATTCATCACACTGCATTAGAGTGATCTTTTGAAAAACAAAAACAAAAAAACCCCAAAACCAGTTTTGATCATGTTCTCCCAAGATATCCTGCTCACCAACTCTGTATTTCTCACTATTTTGTGAACATGCAGGGAGCCCTGGTGACACAGTGCTTAAAGTGCTTATCTGCCAACCAGAAGTTTGGCCGTTTGAACCCACCTGCAGCTCCGCGGGACAAAGATGTGGCAGTCTGCTTCTGTAAAGATTTACAGCCTTGGAAACCCTATGAGGCAGTTCCACTCTGTCCTATAGCGTTGCTATGAGTTGGAACTGACTCAATAGCAACGGCTTTGGTTTTTCTGGTTTGTGAACATGCTCTGCCCTTTCTGAAACGTTTATCTAGAATGCACTTTTTCTCTTTGTCTGCCAGGCAAACCCCTCCTCATTCTTGAAGACCTGGCTCAAAAGTCACCTCCCTTGTAAAGACTTCCCTGACCCTCCTAGGTCTAAAAACGTTTGCCTCCTACATTCACCTAGGTTTATTTGGCTAAGTGAGAGATTTAGATATACCTCAGATTTAGATATACATACATATATTTTTTAAGTAATTAATATTA
>NW_004444189.1:1845584-1856366 GCF_000243295.1 Trichechus manatus latirostris
CTCACTGTTTCTAAAAAACTACCTTAGCTTCTGACATTTCGAATCAAGTTCCCATGCGAAGATGTTATCTGTAGATTACCTGCAGATTGTTCATGCTCAGTGTTTGCTAAGTACTATTATGAAAGAGCCTAAGGAATCCCAGTTCTGGTGGGTGTGGAAAGCACTCCTAGCCTGATCAACATGTCCATGAAATGCTAAAGCTTTCTGCTTTCAGGATACGTGGAGTACTAAGGAAAAGCACTGCACTTCTTAAAATGTTTTATTAGACATCACCAAGTATATCCGTGCACCTCTGAAAGGAACCTGCGGTGCAAGCTTCTACTTACACAGTGGCCCTGCTGCCTTGAGGAGTTTCCTAGATCAATGAAGGGCTTGTCACTGTTGGTTGTCTGCCCAACAGCCATTCCTCCTTTTCCTAGCTAACATAACCCTGATTTTCTTTCGGCAGCAGTGTGCCTACCTACAGCAAGATTGGTTTAAGTCAACCATGGTAATGACTCCTTAAAAAAAAAAATTTTGTTTTTAAATTTTATTTTGATGAAAGTATACACGACCAAAGATATACCATTTCAACAATTTATACGTGTACAATTCAGTGACACTGGTTACTTTCTTCAAGTTGTGTGACCATTTTCTCTATCCTTTTCCACATTATTCCACCACCTTTATCTTAAACTCATTGCCCCCCATCCAACCTTTTGAGTTGCTGATGTCAATTTTATCTTACATAATTCTTTAAAAGAGCACAATGCTCAAAGCAGACGTATTTTACTAACTAAAATAAGTTATTTGTTGGTTCAAAGAAGACTTTGGGGGGATGGTTTTGGTTTAAAGTTTAAAAATTATCACAGGGCAATAGTTTTGGGGGCTCATCTAGCCTCAACAGCTCCAGAAAGTTTGGATTCCATTGAGGATTTGAAATTCTGTTCCACTTTTTTCCCTCTTTTGATCAAAATTCTTCTATAAAGCTTTTGATCAAAACTTTCCATAATGGTAGCTGGGTATCATCACCAACCAGTTCTTCTGGTCTCATGGCAGAGGAGGCAGTCATTCATGGAGACAATCAGACACATATTTGGGTAATGATTCCTTTTTCTAAGTGATTGGTCTATGGGTAGGTATGTGATCTAGTTCCCTCAATGAAACAAAAGTGAATGTCTGGAGACAGCTTCTGGAAAAAATTGTCCTCCCTGATCAAAGAGGCAGTGAAACCCTTTTACGTCCCTACTTCCTTACTGACTGGTTGGGGCACTCATGTAAGGATGTGATGGTTGAAGCTTCAGCAGCTGTCTTGAGACCGTGAGAGAAGGCATAATCAGCTCAGTAAGGAGGGAAAAATGGAATTTTCCTAATAGTTGATCATAGAAAAAATATAATACAAAGGATGACACCTTCGAGCAATTGTACCAACTGCAGAATTATCTATCTCCAGACTTCTTATGTCACTTTAAAAAATTCCTATTATTCAAGTAACTTTTGATTGGGTATCCTGTACTTGTAACCAAATGTATGCTAAGGTTTAATGGTTATTAGTAAAAGGGTTGAAGAAAGAAAAATGAAGCAGAACTGCCTGGGGTAGGGGAAACTAATAAGTGATATTTTTATCATGTTATGTTTCTGTTGCTCGTGGGACACTAGGTGGAGATGTGAAGAGAAGTGTGGGGATAAGGATCCGATGTTTAGAGGGGTCCTCGGGCTGAAACGAAGACTTGGGAGCCTCCCCACACAGAGATAAAAGTTAAAGTCATGGACATGGGTGAGATTCGAGAAGGGGCTGAAGTTAGAACATTTAGGATGCTTTATTAGTGGGCAAGAGGAGCGGGAAGAGCCAGCAAAGGTGATGGCCAGAGACACTCAGAAGGGACAGAGGAGAGAGCTCACTCAGATTCTGTTAAGGAGAGCAGAAGTGTGAAGTGAAACCTTTCTGAAGAACAATTTGGCATTATCTATTAAATTTTTAAATGTGCACATTCTTTGTCCTTTGTCCTGGTGATGACGTTTCTAGAAACTTATCTTACAAAAATATTAGTCTTTGGGTGAAAAGATACAAGCCCAAGGATGTTCACTGCAGCCAAAAAATGAGAAACCAACCAAATGTCCACCCTGGGAAACTGGGTAAAAAATATTATGGTGCATTCATACAATACAAGTAAGAAAAAGAATAAATAGGCTATATATGATATATGAAAAATGCCTAAGATAGATTAAATAGAGAAAAGTAAGTAAAAAACTCCAAAGCAGATAAAAACCATATGTATACTATAAGTGTGCATGCATGTGCACACACACACACATCCAGAGTTGTATACAAATAGAAAAATGTATAAAAGTTCATTACCAAACTGTTAACAGTTTATCTTTCCGAAATGTTTGAATTTTAAAATAATTTTTGCAATCAGAAAAGAATGCAGATTTTTTTTTTTAAGTTGATTACAGAAAGAGATGAGAGAGTTTAAAGGGAAGAATCATGTATACAAATGCTACAAAGAGAACGCGGAAGAAACTACAGAAAGGCCAATGGACTAAGTAAACTACATCTTACAAATAGTGGTACTTCTTTCTCTTTAAAAAAAAAAAAAAAAAAAAAAAAGAAAGACTCCTGATATCAAATTTAAAAAACGAACTTACAGAGTAAATGGCTGATATAACTATTGGATATTTAAAGTAATTGATAAGCATCATATTTTCCTAAAATATTACAGAACTAACAATACTTGTGAATTATAATCAAACATTTGGAAATTTATTGCCTTTAAAAACAGGAGCACATAAACTACAAATGAAAAAGACACCTCACAGAAAATACAAACTGGATTTCACTGTAGGTATGATAGCAGCAATGTGGCATTTAAATGTGGTATTTCAGTCCCATGTCCAAAAATCAAGGAATCCTTGTACAAATTAAAATGCGATAATAAATAAAAAGACAGAGAAGTTAGAAAGTAAAGACAAGGCAGATTATATTTTGACTTTCTATAAAAATGCTAAAGAAAGTTCACACTTGAACAGGCATTTCTCACTTCAAATGGGTCATTTACTTAATCTTATCAAAATCTTAAATACTATGCTACATTTTTAATCTCTACTTGCCTGACAAAGGCATTATTGTGGTCAATTTGTGTTTGGGTATAAGAAGAGTATGTCTCTTTTTTTCTGGACTTTGACATCTTTTAAATTCACAATGGCCCATTTTGGCTTTTCCTACTACAGGGCCTTTGTATATACTCCCAGATCACAGAGTTCTTATTAGAGTGGCTATAGATAGAGTAAGTAGCTTTACAAAACATATTTAACAATCCTGAGAAGGCTCAAGAAAGTGCATTTTAATCTATTTAATCACATTTTAAACTGTATAGGCTGCTTTTGAAAATCTTTACTATAAGCCCATCTGCAAGGAACTTAATTATTCATTTGAGACACTGGACTTTTTAAAACGTACGCAGTTTTCTTAAAGGTAAGCTGTTTTTAGAACACACAAGTTATATTTCCACTGTAACTGCATTAAAAATGTTCCCCAACTTAAATTATTTCTGGTAAATTAGTTGTTTAACATTAAAAATAGTTATGACCAAAACTAGCATCACTGAGATGTAGCACACTCTCTGACAACAACCAATTAACCAACTAGTCATGCATCCAGGTAAAAGCAATAAAATCTCTCAGTTTTGCAGAATTTCATTATAAACATGAGGTTTTAGTGATGAAAGTAACTAATAACAAAATGAGTTTGGTTCCTTATGCTGAAATTTCAAAATGGATGTAGATACAAGCTGTACTGGCACCTTCCAGAAAAGCCATTACTTATGGAAGAGAATCCTTCCCAGGCTCACTCAATCTCCTCCAATCCAGCTTTCCTCTACTTCCTCCACTTAGACTCCTCTTACTTCATTACACACACACACTCTACAAACACTTACTGAGCAACTACCATGTGCCTGGGTGTTACTTTAAGAGCTAAAATTGGTATTTTACAATGTTACTCTTTTGAAAATAGAAGACAGAAGCTAAACAAACCAAGACACTATCATATGATAGCTGCTATATTACAGGCAAATCAAAAGCACAGAGAAGAGGAAGTGCCTAACTTTATCCTGGAGAGTCAGGCTGACTTGAGGGAGGAGGTGGCTTTGAATTGAGTCTTGAAGAACGAGGAGGAGTTTGTTACCTAAGCTGAGAAGAGGAAAGGCAATCTAAGTAAGTCGTTGTTGTTAGGTGCCGTCACGTCAATTTTCGACAAACAGTGACCCCATGTGACAGAGTAGAACTGCCCCATAGGGTTTTCAAGGCTGTAATCTTTACACAAACAGATCACCAGGTCTTTTTCTTGTGGAGCCATTGCGTGGGTTCAAACCTTCAACCTTTTGGTTAGCACTCAAGCGCTTAACCTGCGCCACTAGGGCTCTAAGCACAATGGCACAGAGTCTAACGGCGTTTGTCATTTTAAGGCGAAAGAGAGAAATCCGGAGTGCCAAGATCATGGGGTGTGTGTGTGAAGGGGCTAGGGTGGGTAGGAAAGCAGGGATAGACAGAAAGATTAGGTACATTCTAGAGCTCAGGGTTTACAGACTTTATCCTGTGAGCAATGGGAGTCAGTGGCAATCTTTACTGCTTTAGCTCCCCAAGCCTGCTGGTTTCCCACAGTTGGTCCATGCTACACAGCCCCTTGCTGCAGCTCCTTTCTATAAGTCAGTCTTGTCTTTCCAAGAAAAAGAAAATCAGCTTTTCTGACTAACTGTAGTCCTGCTCTTTGGTCCACTCTGGAAAGCGGGGATTTTATAATCAGGTAAAGAAAGTTTCATGAATATATGTGACGACCATCATTTTAGGAATTTATTTCTTACTTTTGACAGTAACTTTTCCCATTCTTTAGAAAGTTTAGTTGTATTTTTTTTTCCATTCTGCTTTTTCTAAACGAGGAAAAGCTCGTGTTCTGGAACTAGGTTATGGACAGACTTTGGCCCTTTTAACAAGGTCAGACTGTTTATTCTTGACAGAATTCTTTCCCACTGTAAAAAGGTACTTTTAAATGCCACATTCCAAAACCAGTGCCAGTAAGCCACTGAAGCATATTTTCCCACAAGAACTAATACCATGTGCAATCCTCACCTCACTGAAATCACCCAGCGTTACATAAGGTGCAGATAGTATTTAACGTCACCAGTGAAATCTACAACTGAAGATTGCTAGCCAAGTTTCAGAAAACACCTCCGTACATTACAATGCATCAGTAACCTTTAAAAAGCAATTAATCAAAATTATAGTGGGAAAGAAGAAAGGGAAGGATAGCTTTAGAAATTAAAACAAAACAACAGAAGACAAAAAAGACCAGCAAAATAAATACTGTAACTTTATATTAGTATCCAAACCTAGAAGTAGTAGAGATTTTTCTCCCTTATTTTGGGGTTTTTATGGTTGAGCTGTTAAATTTACAGACCCATTTTTAGATTCTGCCAGCCTTCAAAATAAATATATGAGCAGCACTAAAGTAAATTCTCCTACGCTTTCCCCTTCTTTCTTTTGGATGTTTCCCTGAGACCTGAAGGTACAGTACTCCTCTAGAGCCAACTGTAATATTTAATATTCAAACTTACGAGAGATTTAAAAATCATCTGTATCCTTACACATGTTGAGTGCAACAATGTCACTCACACTGTGTTTCAATCCCTAGATTGAAAGAAAGCAGAAAGCAGGAACAAGAGGCCAAAGAACATCATTAGAAACAAATTTAGAACGTTAACAATAAAGTCAACAAAATATGAAAGAAAATCCAGTATTATAAAGTAATAACAAAGAAAAGTTTGAGGTTAACTTCTGGAGAGACCTGTCCAGATTAACAGAAACACATACCTAATCTTCTCAAGGACACAAGCAGACTAAATAAAATGAGTAAAAGAAACCACAATGCAGATGTTTTCAACCTTTTCCTGTGAGTGACACCATAGTTTCTCCAAAGATGCCGAGAGTATTAATTTTTAAATAAAAACATGCCAGATAGAAAATCTAAGGGTATAAATTGGGAAGGGATAGGAAGGCTTATGGTCTCGAATACAGAGGGATAAATACAATAATTATCTGAAGGTTAAGAATGGCTGCCCAGACATACATTCGAAGTGTCAATGTTACTCCTTCAGTGATCAAGTTATTATCAGGGAGTGACGCAGGCCATTGGGAGATTAGCTGAAAGTTGCGTCTAAAAGAAATAAGCAAATCTTTACATGCTGTAATTGATGATGAAATGACAGTAGCAGCAACATGGAAAATGCAGAGCTGGAAATTCATTCATCGATTCATTTGTGGAAGCAGCGAGTTGTGAAAGAACTTAATTAGGTTCAGAGAAGAATGAAGAAACTTGATGGTGTTGGCAGACCACAAGGAATACGCGTTTATGTGTATGAAGGCCGTCTATGGGTGGGCGTGGGGACAGCAGGACAGAGAGGTAGGTTGGAGCTAGGCTGCAAAAAACTTAGTGTGCCATGCTACAGAGTTTGGGAGTCATCTCTTTAGGCACTGGGGAATCATGAGGATTCATTCATTTATTTAATCAAGTGCCTACCATGTGCAAGGAAGACACTGTAGGAAACACTAAAATAAGACTTGGATTGAGTGAATAAAAATGGGTATGGCCAATGTAAGAAAAGTGGAGTTTCAATAATACATCTTGGATTTAGGAATTTATGCTGAGATGACCGAAACTCAAGTCAAATGAAGATACGGTCACCTTTCCCTTCCTTATAAGGAAGTGGTGACAGATGAAAAACACAAGAAGCACCAGTATCCACAGATTTTTTAAAGAGGGTATAAAAATCCAAGTTACAGAAACATTCTTTTATATTCAGTTCCAAGACCATGCATGTTTCATACTCCTTTGAATGCACATAACACAGTACTGGAGTTAAGCAAATTTAGGGAAGAGGAAATTATCTCATAAACAGTTGGTCACACTAGCCCCTGGCCAACCACTGAAGGAATATGACCATAAGAATGTTAAATGTAAGGAGGCACCCAATCTTTTTCTTTTTTTAAATCTTCTGCATCCTTTTGCTTGCTTGCAAAACCTCTGTAAACCATTTGGCCTTGTTAACCCTAATACAGTGCTTGGTCTTCACATTTCAAACATGGCCTCAGGCTTCTGAGATTTGAATGGCATCATATAGGGTGTATATGATGAGATATAAAAAATCCAGGTGACAACCAGACACTAGGTATATCATACCTTGATAGGACATGCTGGCAGAAGAGTTGTATGGACGAAGCAAAGAACATCCTGTCCTTTCTCTGAGTAAAACATCCTCTCGGCAGAAGTATTACAGTTAAACTGTTTTAGTCCAGAACTAATTCACAACAGCGACCACTTATGAAGGAACTAGAATTAGGTGAGTCAAATGAATATCTTTTATAAACAAGGGAAACAGTGATTTGATTAACTTCACAAATACACTTGGTGCAGTTAAATATCCACATGCATGCACACACACCTATGGCAGCTTTCTGTACAGTAAAGAACACATTATCTTTCTCCATGGGAGAAGTTCTCACAGTGGTCACCAATGTTTGCCTTCACCGCAGAGGCAGAGTTAACCTATCAGATGGTAACTCAAAATGTGTTTTATTACTACCAAGAACGCGCAACTGAGGATCTGGATGGATTTTGATGTTTGTTTTGGCTCTGGCATTTTCCACATACCCAGCCTTGGGAATCCTAAAGAAAACGTGTCCTGTTCCCAGCTCTGTGCACTGCCCCCATTGTGTTCCACTTCCCTCACTGGTGAAAGTGAAAACGAAACCGGCACAAACACTCCATTGTTAACTATGAAATATGTACTGGCAACTGGAAGTTTTAACAAAACAGAACTGGTTGTGTCACGGCAAGGAGATGTTGAACGAGAAGGGAGTTACAGGAGCCTTTCCTGCTTCAGAGGTGTGTCCTGCACTTTCGCTGAGGTGCTGAGGCGACAGGGCTTTGGGTTTTTTCCATTATGCGCGTGTAATGCTCTTGGTTTGATTTATTCAGTATGCACTGGCAGCATCTGGAGGCTTCTGTGGGAGCAACTCGGCTGCCCAAGCCGAGGCACAAACCCTGCCAGGTCTCCATAGTAAATACAACATGCATGAAGAGGAAACAAACATAAACAATTTATTTTCTCCTGTAAAAGATGACACTGTTCTCCGATCTCTGGTCCTACTTCACTTTGTCACTTGGTGGTGCCAAATGGGTGCCGGACAGTGAACTATTTCAAACATACAGACAGAAAACAAGCTTGGATTGCACATCCATGGGGCCTGCAGCCAGGTGGGTTCCAAGAGGAGGATGCTGGTAATCTCCTTGCATGGGTGGGCAGGGAGGGCTTCCCTGATCCTCAGTCTAGGCAGGTTCCTGAGTCATATGGCCTCACAGAACCTCATCCTTTTTTCTGTTCCTAATTATACATTTCTTTGTATGGCTATTTAATTAAGATCTGACTCCCATCTTGATTCTAAGTTCTATGAGCGCAAGGACCTTGTCATTTCTGTTCACCATCATCCCTCAGGGTCATTGACAGAGCCTGGCACATGGAAAGTGACCGTAATTACTTGCTGACTGAATGCCATGACTCCATTTCATTCATCTTCTCCTCTAGGCTTATCAAAAAGTTTCTAGATCCACGGTGTTGCTTCAGTGTTTACTGTATGATACCAACACTGAGGTCAGAGCAGGAAACCATCTATTGCCAGAGGCATAAGACGAGAATATTAGCAAACTAATTATTGTAATATTTTGGCATTAAATAAATTAATGATTTTAAATAAAGCAATTTTGGGAATCGTATTAGTTCCATATTAAAAATAGCCCCAAATGAATTTCTGTATTATGTAAAACTTGTCTAATCAAAGTCTTTCTTCGTTTACTACTTAAACTTCTTGTCTTTTGGTTATTTCTACATAGTGAAAGACCACGTTTTCAGGCCATGTACGTCTTTTGATAGAGAAGATGACGGGGGAAGAAAAGACCTTCGGAGAAAAGGAATGTAATTCACTCAGTGAAAATTTTATTAAGTCACTAAAAAGACAGGAGAACATTTCCACTCTTCCATTACGGTACACAGTGGAATTTTACTCTAAATTACGTGTGTGGTAGGCACAGGTACTTGAAGGAAAAAATGCTAAATCTTCCTTTTGTCTAATGATTTCATAAAGGCCCTTCAAATACACTGGAAAGTCACTGTGATGCTGTTCACTGCAGAGCAGAAATTGGTTTAAGGCGGGCCAATCTTGGACTTCATCCCGGGAGGTGAAGTTACTAAAATACCAAAAGGAACGACATCATTTTAAGGTGTAGACTCCTCTCTACCCCTGGTGTCTTTATTGTGAATGTCCTGAGGAGTGACCGGATCCAACTGCCTAGGTATTGGCAACCACATCTGGATATAAAAACATCACCACTGGCATTGTCCTGGGTGGTCCTCAAAGTAGTCTCAGTTACAATGAGTGCAGCACAACGCATGTGCCACCAAGGTTACCCACTTAATTGATTTTAAAGGGCACAGACAGACACAGAAGGGAACTCAAGAGAATACTTGATTTTTCCTGAGCAATGACACATTGACAAAACATCCAGGTGTGCACAAGTGTGAAAGAAGTCTTACTGTGAGGTCTGTATAAAAAAATAAGTTAACCAGGAGGCATACATTCATGCCTCTTCACTGTCAAAATGTGGTGTGAGCTAGTTTTTTTTTTAATTATTACAATTTTAATACATGCTCATTATTACAATTTTAATAAGATTTAAAATATATTTTAAAAAATAGACTCTTGGATATTTGTGGAACCTCTGGATAACGTTCACAGAACCCCTCTGTGTTCCAGAGAACATAGTTTTCCTAAAGTACTAGAATCTATGGTGGACAGGAGATGAAAGGGTGTGCGGGTTGTTGGCAAGGGCCAAAATAAGTATTAGAATTCTCCAGGCCATTTACAATCTATTTGGTGAATTCAGATCTATTCTACTAACAAACTGGCTGTCTGAGTCTCAGTTTCCCCACTGTCAAAATGAGATGGTTGACAAAGAGTTTCCAAAGCACCACAGTCTAATGGCAACAGTATCACCCTGCATGCTCTATGGTTCAGGTTAGGAAAAGAAAAAAAAAAAAGATGATTTTGCATCATAAACAGAGAAGAGGAGGCTGTTCCCTCCCTGAACTGCTGGTCATTGTGCTTCATGATTATCAGAGTCATCATCGGGGCTGCTGGTGATGTCCCAGGCTCTGCTTCTGAGATTCTCCACATTAGGGCCTGGGGGCACAATCAGGCATGGCTGAAACTGCCAGCTGAGAGTTAGTCTCTATTTCCCTTCTCTTACGGACAAAAATGAGCTTGTGCCCTGCATCACGTTTGACAGGGGAAGTACTTAAAGAGATGTTGATTTTAGAATGATTCTAAATGTAATTTTAGCTAGTCTTAGTCATTTTATTGATACGTGTGTATTCTTGAAACACTTTTGCCACGGGGATTACATAACCGTATGAATCATGATTCTTATATATCACTTATGTGCAATGGAAAGAACCTCTCTGTAACCCGTTCTCTTTGGATTTCCACAAATGTAATATTTCAATAACAGACACAAAAGTTGACTTTTCATGATTTCAGAGAAACTCTTCTGATAAAAATAGCCTATGTCAGGGACTAAGTTCAACAGTCCCCACTTCTCTTCACATTCTCAGCTCCTTCCTGCACTGCAAGGGGCTTCACACGCATGCTTTTGGATACTCCAGTCCACATGTCCAAACTCTGCCCCATGCCTGT
>NW_004444189.1:1857860-1859311 GCF_000243295.1 Trichechus manatus latirostris
AATACTGGCATAAAGCATACTGGTCTAGGAATTACAGAGTAGTAGTCCAGGATCTATCATGTGATGCCTTATAATGGGAGCATATGCTGATAAATGGTACCTCAAAGGGCTAAGTTATATGTAAAAAAAATCTGAAGCTTTTAGAGAGAAGTTAAGAATAAAATCTATTGTTATTGATCCAAACAGAAATATCATATACATACACACATAAACATTATGAAAATACACATATATAATGACACTGATTAATAAATAGCTAGATAGACAGATAGTCAAAGTTTTCTAATAATTCACCCAATCTTTCATTTGGAGAATGTTAGATAGCCTAGAAAAATACGATCCCTCTTCTAATGCTTGCTAATACCAAAATGCTCTGAGCTAAAAAAAAAAAACAACAACATATAAGCAGTGAAATTACAATAGTACTGCATTCCTTTATCTCTACAGCTTTCTGGTTAGGATAAGAAGTTTAATTCATATACATATTCTCTTGGGAGGCAGCAGAGAGGATTACCATAAATACAATGCACAAACTGTGAACTTGGGTTCAAATTATACTTTCAATACTAACATGAGACTGGAGCTCCAGAGTGTAGCTTTCATGATCATGAACGCAGGTACCTGCTGATTAATCAGGACTAAGGTGCAAAACTTAAGTTTTAAAATGTATGCTCTAATAAGTTCTTCAGCTTAGCACCACCAGATACCTATGAAACATCAGATGAGACCAGTGAACGTATAAAATAACTCCTTCCCTATTTTCATTACGCCCAACTGCTTATATCTACAAGTCAGCATCTGTCAGTTCAATCACTGATTTTCTGAGTGCCTATCATAATAAACAAGGTACTATGCCTTAGGACTGTGAGGGATGCTGAATGAGTAAGACATAGCATCAGCCTTCAAGGATCTTACAGCCTACTAAAGGAGATAAAACCCCAAAATAACTACAAAAAAGGCATTATGGAAGGCATTAATAAGACATAACTTTGGTAATACTGAGAGGAAGGAGAGATTAATTTCTGCTGGGGTACCAAAAAAACCAAACCTGTTACCATCGAGTTGATTCCAACTCATGGCAACCCTATGTGTTACAGAGTAGAATAACTCCGTAAGGTTTTCTTGGCTGTAATTGTCATGGAAGCAGATTGCCAGGCCTTTCTTCTGCAGAGCTACAGGGTGGGGGGGCGGCGGTTGAACGGCCAATCTTCAGGTTAGCAGCTGACAGCAAACTGCTCGCACCACCCAGGGTCGCAGGGGGTACCAGACGGGGACGTTAGAGTCAGGCATTAAAAGATGAGAAATAAGTTAGCATTTCTCATGGCTGTAAGCTGTCAATTTCAGATCAGTTTACTTATAATTCCTTTACTGTTTCACAAATTCAGTCCTAGTTCCTGTATGACATAATCCATTTCAAAATGTTTATGTTCAGGAAGTAGAGTGCAGTCTTT
>NW_004444189.1:1871589-1875828 GCF_000243295.1 Trichechus manatus latirostris
TGGGGATCCGCCTAATGGATATTTGGCTGACAGGGATTACATTCTAAGTTTACCAAGATGAAAACCCTGGAGGAGAGTGCACTGCCAGGGACTGGGCCTCAAGGCTTCAAAACCACTGCAGGTCAAACAACTTGCAATGAATAAACCGGAGTATGAAAAGGAATTGTGAAATGGTAAAGAAAGAAGTCTTCTGCTGTGGCCAAGTTTTGGGAATGCATGTGCACAACTTGTATTAAGAAGCATGACTAACCTAGAGCAACGTCATGCTAGTTTGTCATATTTAGCTTCCTGTCCACTAAGGCACGATCATTTAAAATAGCACAAAGAGTAGATATGCTTGGTTCATGTTTCAGTGTCAATTAAGAGAATAAAATTCAAAACTTTGAGTTCATTAATTACCAATAAGACCTATCTAAATTTATAAGAAGCTGGAACTATGAAGCCAAAAAAAAAACCACACAGGTATTATTTTATATTTATTTAAACAGTCCATATTACATTTTCCTTAATTATAAAATTGATACTTATAAAACTTAAATAACCAGAAGAGCAAAAATGACTCAAAATGTCACCATACAGAGACTAAAGACAACTTTCACTGTCAAATAACGATTTTTGTGCATCCTTCTAGCCTGTCTTTTAAACATTACATAAATTATTATACGTGTAGGAATAAATGTAGCATACATTTAAATAAAAATGGTTATTATTCTACAAACATTCTTTTGTGGCCTTTTAAAAACGTTTAGCAATTCATTGTGAATATTTTCCACATCAACAAAATTTTTCTACAATATATATATATGTATTTTTTACAATGTGATTTTTAATGGCTATGTGGTTTTCCTCCCAGAGATATAATCATTATTATTAGGTTTTTGTTGTGGTATTTTGGAATTTATACTATGGACCTAGTTCTCCTTTATTTAAAGGCTAAAGTAGATTAAAATGACTTGTTAACATATCAATACACAGTTTAAGTATCAGGAATCCGCATGACTGCACTCATACTGATTTCATGTAAACAGTATCCATCTGTTGCCATGGAGTTGACTCTGACTCATAGCGACCCTAGAGGACAGAGTAGAACTGCCCCATTTCTAAGGGGCAGCTGGTGGATTTGAACTGCTGACCTTTAGGTTAGCAGCTGAGCTCTTAACCACTGTCACACCAGGATGCCAAAACAGTACCTGTAGATGTATGAAAAGTTAGTTCTATATAAGAATTACAATTTTTTAGATTTTATTAGGCTACTTTTAAATTCTCTTGTTTAAGCAAACAGGGTTTTCTTTTAAAACTACAATACTAGATATAATTAGAACTTTAAATCAATGCGTTTTGAATTAATGATTTCAAAAACCATGGCCACAATCTCATTAATCACCTTCAGTAATTCAATTTCAAGTTAGGTTGATGAGCAATTATGGACCTGCACTATGGATGATTTGGGAAACCTCTCAATCTTTAACCACCATTCACTGGAACACCTAATCTCAAAGGAAGTACACTCAGCTGTGTCAGGAACACTGGTCACAAACAAGAATAGGACCTGGTTTCAATTCCAGAGAACGATGTATAAATGAATAAATTACATTACCTATAGCATAAGGTAAGAAAAAAAAATGCCTTTCCTTTAGAATCATGAAGTGTTTTGATCAAAGACACTTCAAAGGATTCTCTACTTAAGCTTATTATCTGTTTTATCTTATCATCTCAGTTTATAATATCTTGAGACACACTTTCAAATTAGCTCCTCAAGATTTTAATCTAAATGAAATCACAGTACTCCTAGTGATGCAATGCAATGAAACTTATGGATACTGCCAATTAATTAAGTTAAATATAGGTTAAAAGTTTCCCTTTTTATGTTAACAGTACACAATTCTGGTATAAAAGGTTGGAACATCTAGTCATACTCGTGATAAACAGTCACTTGGGTCCACACTCTATACCACATGACTTGGAAGCATGCTTCAACAGGACACCATTAAGGAATGAAGTCTGGCTCCCAGTAATTTTAGGTGTGGCTTTGCTCTTGGCAACTCCCCTAAAAAGACTCCAGACCTCAGTCTGATTACCAGAAATCTGTAAAACCTTGTAGTTGTTTCTTTTAGATTTTCTATAACTCTAATCCTCTCATTTCTTTCAAAACAAAACAAGCAAGCAAACAAAAAGCCTGCCTCAAGCTTTTCTAATGGAAAAAGTTTTATCACTGGAACCAATTTCCCAAGTACAAAAAAACTAGCATTAGTTCCAAAAGATACTGAAAACACCACATAAGTCGTAGAAATGAAGGTTGTGATGGTCAACTCTGAATATTTGGATATATCAAGCTAATCTGAGTGATATAATCACATCCTCAAAGTTTTATCATCAAAAACGTATGTCATTTGTTTATCTGTTGTTGTTAGTTACATGGATCCCAACTTATGGAGGCTCCATGTGTGCAGAGTAGGTTTTTCAAGGCTGTGACCTTTCAGAAGCAGATAACAAGGCCTGTCTTCTGAAGTCTCTGGGGTGGTTCAAACTAGCAACCCTTAGGATAATGCCACCCGGGGACTCCATGTTTATCTATTTAAAAATTCAAAATAAGATATATACAACTTGTAAACAAGGATAATCACTTCATTTGTTTCTCCATAACGGATAAACCACAGTCTTTTTGTATTTGCTACCCAAGTTTCAACTGAAATATTTTCATAACTGTTTGTTTGTTTACTATGAAGGGCCCCTATTCACTAGGGTGTTAGGAGTCTACACTCTAAAATATATCATATATAACAAAGAATTTTTAAACTAAACTGAATAATATCTTAAATTAAGGTAGGGATTATGATTATAGGAGTAGAGGTAAAAGATCACCTGAGTCTACACACAAAGGGATTCAAAAGAAGGTAGAGGGCTGTTAACAATAATGAGGGATAGCTCTTTTAAAATCACAGTTCTCCCATAAAATGTGGTAGAATATTACTATATAAGCAATGAAGTAGTGAACAGCAAAGCCATGTTAGGGTCATGTGAGTCAACCAGGTGGGTTCCCTCACCGGCGATTTCACCCACTCCCTCCACCTCTGGGCTCAGGCAGAATCTGTGCCATGAGTCACCACACCAAGTTTAATTTAACAGTACACTACTTTTACTTTATGTCAACACTTGACAGGACCTCCTTTATGCTTCCACTGATCAATTCACAATAACAATGCATTTAAAAGACTGCTTTATAAACTGGTTCCCCCTACTTCTCCCTTTCCTCCTCAGAAGTACCCAAAGAATGCTTCATTCATAACTACAAAGAGCAAAACAAACAAACAAATCCTAGTTGAGGAAGTGCGTAAGATGAAGCAAGAGGATACTTAAAGATGGTTCCTTAAAACTTTCAAGCCACCAGGAAAGGAGTAATTGATGAATTCAAAGCAAGCAATAAACCTGGGAAACAAGCTAAGAGTCACTCGTGAGCTCTGCTCCCAAAGAGGAAAAGAAAAGCATACGCCATAGGCCCATTACTTTACCATCGTGTATGAGGGGCATTAGGAAAACAAGGCAGGCCACACATCACCGTGGAGCTTCTTAGCAGAAACAAAGCAAGACCTCTAACTGGAGATGATGGCATTCTATTTTTAGTGTTTCCCAGCATCTAGATAAAAGCATAAATGTGGCTTTGTGTATAAATTTTATTAATAAAATACGTATTCTGAAGAGAGAATTAAAAGAATCCATATATTACTCACTCCTGGAAGTGATGATAATGCTGAGTAAGTAAAAAAAAAAATCAGTCTCAACTAGCCAGAAATTATAAAATAACAACCAATTTCTACCAAGCTTGGAAATGCTGGTGTTTAAGGAGCAACGTAATGACTAAATGGACAATCTGAAAGAAGGAATCATTACCTCATCATGATGGCTATTAATAACCCACTGTGGAAAGTCATCAGGAACCGAAACTACAAATATGCAACATTAATTATAACTTCTTCAGTGCAGGATAGAAAAAGCAGCATAGCACAAATAAATAAGAAAATTATAAAGTACAAGTGCCTAAGTTGTTGGGCTAATGCCCCAAATGGTTACTGTTCTGTACAAGCTGATTTGTGACCCACTTCTAAAGACATTTAACAATATACTGTGAGTATTTTCCCATTTCAGGAAATATTCTTCTATAAGAAAAAAAAATTAACAATATGCTTTTTTAATGGCTGCATTTGGACCAAATGTCTTTTTGTCTTTCTCCATTCACCCTCT
>NW_004444189.1:1876680-1917453 GCF_000243295.1 Trichechus manatus latirostris
CCCATATTCATCAGGAACCTTGGCTCATTCTCTCTACCCCACATTCACCATCTTCCTGCATGACTTCAAAACCCTTAGGATGCTCCAGCTAACACCTTAGCTTCACAGAACTTTGACTCCTTTAACCCCATTCCATTTTTTACTATCTATTCCCATGGCCAAAACCAGGAATGTGTTTTTACCTGTCTCTGACCTTTTTTAAAAAAAAAAAAAAAAATTAAGCTGCATATATTTGGATATCAAAATACTATTTAATTTTACATAAGCTTATTGCACAGCGTAATTAATTAAATTTGGAGAGCAACTTCTTCCTTTAGATATCATTCCCTAGGTCTGCCAATTCTCTTGCCTCTTGCTCCAAGGTCATTCCACTTTAACCTCTATGCAAAGCTTAATCCTCAACTAGTCCCGCCACTCTTTTTCTTGGTTCCCAAGCTGACAGCAACTAACAACAACAACAAATACCTGTGTTGCAGAGAGCTGTTTCTGGGGGGAAAGATCAGACATATGTCCATTATTAATATGAAGTCAGTCTCCAACTTTGACTACCTCAGTGCCACTAGGTACAGGCTCCTAGTCAGCCTTCTTGTTGTCCTTGTGGGCTAGTCTAAATTTTTACCACTAAACTCCTCTACATGACCATCTCCCTTCCTTCTCTTAGCAGACTAGCATACACTGTACTTCAGAGAAAAACTGAGACCATCAAAGGAATGTTACCAACTCCACCTATACATTTATATGCACTGGCATCCACCTGCCTCCCTTGTCTCTCAGTGGGAAAGGTTTCCTTCCTGCTATGTGGTATTCATCTTCCTTCCATGTGCTGGACACGATTCACTCTAGCTTTTTCAAGTACCTCACCTTGCTCCATTAACCATTCCCTTTCTATCATGTGTCTGTAATTTCTTGCTTCTCTAAACCAAAAAAATCAAACCCGTTGCTGTCGAGTTGATGCCAACTCACAGCAACCCTACAGGACACAGTACAACTGCCCTATAGGGCTTCCAAAGCTGTAATCGTTTTTTAAATTTTGTTTTATTGTGCTTTACGTGGACGTCTGATTTGTGACAATGATTGTAATCCCCACAATGTGTCCACATTCTCCCTCTTTTCCACTCTGGGTTCCTCGGATCCATTCCTTCAGTTTTCCTGTCCCTTCCTGCCTTCTCATCTTTGCTTTTGGGCAGGTGTTGCCCATTTGGTTTTATATACTGCTCCTCAAGTGTGTTATTGTTTGTTTTATAGGCTTGTCTAATCTCTGGCTGAGAGGTAGACTTCAAGAGTGGCTTCAGTTCTGAGTTAGCAGGGTCTGGGGGCCGTAATCTCGGGGGTTCCCCCAGTGTCTGTCAGATCAGTAAGTCTGGTCTTTTTTTGTGAATTTAAATTTAGTTCTACATTTTTCTCTTGCTCTGTCCAGGGCTCTCCACTGTAATCCCTGTCAGAGTGGTTGCTGCGGGCAGCCAGGCACCATCTAGTTCTTCTGGGCTCGGGCTGGTAGTGACTATGGTTCATATGGTCCATTAGTCCTTTGGACTAGTATTTTCCTTGTGTCTTTGGTTTTTATTCATTCTCCTTTCCTCCAGAGGGGATGGGACCAGTAGATTTATCTTAGATGGCTGCTTGCAAGCTTTTAATACCTCAGATGCTACTCACCAAAATAGGGTGTAGAATTTTCTATATGAATTATGTTATGTCAATTTACCTAGACGTCCCCCAAGACTATGGTCCCCAGCACTCAGCCCCAGTAACTTGTTACCTCAAGGTGTTTGACTGCATCTAGGAAGCATCTATGGCTTTGCCTTGGTCAAATTGTGCTGACTTAGCGTATACTGTGTGTTGTCTTTCACTTCACCAAAGTTGACACTTAGCTACTATCTAGTTAGTGATTTCCCCTTTCCATCCCTCGCCTCCCTCGTAACCATCACAGATTTTTTTTCTGTGTGTAAACCCTTTCTTGGGTTCTTATAATAGTGTTTCATACAATATTTGTTCTTTTGTGACTGCCTTATTTCACTCAGCATAATGCCCTCGAGATTCATCCATGTTGTGAGATGTTTCTCGGATTCATCAGTGTTCTTTGTTATCGCGTAGTATGCTACTGTATGTACCATAATTGTTTATCCATTCATCTGCTGATGGGCACTTAGGTTGTTTCAAACTTTTTACTATTGTGAATAATGCTGCAATGAACATGAGTATGCATATATCTATTTATGTGACGGCTCTTATTTCTCTAGGATATATTCCTAGGAGTGGGATTGCTGGATCATGTGGTATTTCTATTTCTAGTTTTTTAAGGAAGCGCCATATCATTCTCCATAGTGGTTGCACTATTTTGCATTCCCACTAGCAGTGCATAAGAGTTCTGATTTCTCTGCAACTTCTCCAAATTTGTTATTTTATGGCTTTTTGATTAGTGCCAGTAATGACGAGGTAAGATGGTATCTCATTATAGTTTTGATTTGCATTTCTCTAGTGGCTAATGACGAAAGCATTTCCTCATGTGTCTGTTAGCTACCTGAATGTCTTCTTTGGTGAAATGTCTGTTCATATCCTTTGCCCATTTTTTTAAATTGGATTATTTGTCTTTCTGTTGTTGAGGTGTTGCCAAGTATTCTATAAATTTTAGAGATCAGACCTTTGTCAGATATGTCCTAGCCAAAATGTTTCCCCAGTCCGTAGGTTCTCTTTTTACTCTTCTCATGAAGTCTTTTGATGAGCATGAGTGTCTAATTTTTAGGAGCTCCCAGTTGTCTAGTTTCTCTTCTGCTGTTTGTGCATTGTTAGTTATGGTTTGTATACTATTTATGCCATGTATGAGGGCTCCTAGTGTTGTCCCTATTTTTCCTTCTATGATCTTTATCATTTTAGGTTTTATATTCTGGTCTTTGATAAATTTTGAGTTAGTTCTTGTGTACGGTGTGAGGTATGGATTCTGTTTTTGTTTTTTTCTTTTTATAGATAGACAACCAGTTTTTCCAGCAGCATTTGTTTAAAAGACTGTCTTTTCCCCATTAAATGGACTTTGGTCCTTTCTCAGAGATCAACTTACTGTAGGTGGATGGATTTACATCTGGGTTCTGGATTCTGTTCCATAGTCTATGTGTCTGCCATTGTACCAGTACCAGGCTGTTTTGACTACTACGGCTGTAAAGTAGGTTCTGAGATCAGGTAGTGTGAGGCCGCCTCCTACCTTGTTCTTTCTTCCTCAGTAATGCTTTGCTTATACGGGGCCTGTTTCCTTTCCATATAAAGTTGGTGATTAGTTTTTCCACCTCTTTAAAGAATACTGTTGGTATTTGCATCAGGATTGCATTATATCTGTAGATTGCTTTGGGTAGAATTGACATTATCACCATGTTGAGTCTTCCTATCCATGAGCATAGTATGTTTTTCCATTTATGCAGATCTCTTTTGGTTTCTTGCAATAGTGTTTTGTAGTTTTCTTTGTATTGGTCTTCCACATCCCTGATTAGATTTATTCCTAAATACTTTATCTTTTTAGGGGCTATTATAAATGGTGTCATGGATTGAATTGTGTCCCCCCAAAAATACATATATCAATTTAGCTAGGCCATGATTCCCAGTATTGTGTGATTGTCCACCATTTTGTCATCTGATGCGATTTTCCTGTGTGTTGTAAATCCTATCTCTATGATGTTGATGAGATGGGATTCCAGGCAGTTACATCAATGAGGCAGGATTCAATCTACAAAATTGGATTGTGTCTTGAGCCAATCTCTTTTGAGATATAAAAGAGAGAAGTGAGCAGACAGACGGGGGACCTCGTACCACCATGAAAGCAGTGCCAGGAGCACAGCACATCTTTTGGACCCAGGGTTCCTGCTTGGAGAAACTCCAAGACCAAGGGAAGATTGATGACAGAGACTTTCCTCCAGAGCTGACAGAGAGAGAAAGCCTTCCCATGGAGGTGGCATCCTGAATTCTGACTTCCAGCCTACTAGACTGTGAGAGAATAAACTTTTATTTGTTAAAGCCATCCACATGTAGTATTTCCGTTATAGCAGCACTATATAACTAAGATAAATGTTATTGTTCTCCTGATTTCCTTTCCAAAGTTCTCTTTGTTGGTATATAGGAATCCAACTGATTTTTGTACGTTGATCTTGTGTCCTGTTACTCTACTGAATCTATTAGTTCCAGAAGTTTTCTTGTGGAATCTTTGGGGTTCTTTATGTATACGATCATATCATCTGAAAGTAGGGATAGTTTTAGTTCTTCCTTTCCAATATGGATGCCCTTTATTTCTGTTTCTTGCCTTAATGCTCTAGCTGTAACTTCCAGCATAATGTTAAACAGGAGTGGTGATAAAGGGCATCCTTGTCTTGTTCCCGTTCTCAGGGGGAATGCTTTCAGCCTCTCTCCACTGAGAATGATGTTGGTTGTTGGCTTTATATAGGTACCCTTCATTACTCTGAGGAATTTCCCTTCTATTCCTATCTTATTGAAAGTTTTTATCAGGAATGGTGTTGGACTTTATCAAATGCCTTTTCTGAGTCGGTTAAGACAATCATGTGATACTTTTGTTCTATTTATGTGGTGGATTATTCTGATTGATTTTCTGACACTGAACTATTCTTGCATAATTGGTATGAATCCCATTTGGTCATGGAGTATTATTTTTTTGATATGAGGCACAAATTGGCTAGAATTTTGTTGAGAATTTTTGCATCTACATTCATGAGAGATATGGTCTGTAATTTTCTTTATTTTTGTGGTGTCTTTGTGTAGCTTTGGTATCAGGGTTATGCTGGCTTCATAGAATGAATTCTGTAGTAGTTCTTCCTTCTTTATGTTCTGAAATAGTTTGAGTAGTTCTGGTGTGAGCTCTTCTCTGAATGTTTGGTAGAATTCCCCAGTGAAGCTGTCTGGGCCAGGGCTTTTTTGTTGTTTTGGGGAGTTTTTTTTAATTACCTTTTCAATCTCTTCTCTTGTTATGAGTCTGTTCAGATTTTTATCTCAGCTTATGTTAGTTTAGGTAGGTAGTGTGTTTCTAGAAATCTGTCCATTTCCTCTAGTTTCTCAAACTTGTTAGAGAACACTTTTTCATAGTATTCTGTTATGATCCTTTTTATTTCAGCTGGGTCTGTTGTAATGCCCCCCATCTCATTTCTTATTTGGGTTATTTGCTTCTTCTCTTTTTCTTTTGTCAGTTTGGCCAGTGGTTTGTCGATTTTGTTATCTTTTCAAAGAACTAACTTTTGGTCTTGTTGATTCTTTCTATTGTTTTTCTGTTCTCTATTTCATTTATTTCTGCTCTGATCTTTATTATTTCCTCTCTTCTGGTGCCTGTGGGCTTCTTTTGTTGTTCTCTTTCTGTTTATTCGAGTTGTAGGGCTAATACTTTGATTTTGGTCTATTCTTTTTTTGATGTGTGCGTTTATTGCTATAAATTGACCTCTGAGCACTGCCTTTGCTGTGTCCCAAAGGTTTGGGTATGATGTGTTTTCATTCTCATTTGAATGTAGGAATTTTTTGATTCCTTCTATTACCCAATTGTTTCTCAAGCAAGGTGTTATTCAATTTCCATGTATTTGATTTTTTTCCCTTGCTCTTCTCGTTATTGATTTCTAATTTTATGGCATTGTGATCAGAGAGAATGCTTTGTATTATTTCAATGTCTTGGACTTTACTGAAGATTGCTTTGTGGCCTAAAATATGATCTATTCTGGAGAATGTTCCATGTGCATTGGAAAAGAATATATATACTTTGCTGGGTGTAGTGTTCTATATATGTCTATGAGGTCAAGTTAGTTCATTGTGGCCTTTAGATCTTATATATCTTTGCTGAGTTTCTTTCTAGATGTTCTGTCCTTTACTGAGAGTGGTGTGTTGAAATCTCCAACTATTACTGTGGAACTGTCTTAACTCTCTTTTCAGTGCAGTTAGAGTTTGTTTTACGTATTTTGGAGCCCTGTCGTTGGGTGCATAGATATTTATTAAGGTTATGTCTTCTTGGTGGATTGTCCCTTTAATCATTATATAATGTCCTTCCTTCTCATTTATGGTGGATTGTGTCTTAAAGTCTGTATTATCTGAAATTTGTACTGTCACTTCTGCTCTTTTTTGGTTACTGCTTACTTCAAATATTTTTTTCCATCCTTTGATTTTTAATATTTTTATGTCTTTGTGTCTAAGTTGTGTCTCTTGTAGACAGCATATTGATGGGTCATGTTTTTTATCCATTCTGCCACTCTCTGTCTCTTCATGGGTGCATTTAAGCCATTAATACTCAGTGTAATTATCAATAGGTATGAGTTTATTGCTGTCATATTGTTGTGTTTTTTTTTTTTTGTGGTGCTGACATTTTCTTTGTTACTCTTACTTTCCTGTGCTGGGTTCTTTACGTCTGTGGATTTTCTTTCGATACTACAGATTTTATGTTTACTGAATTTTTATGTTTTTCTTCTTTTTCATTTTGATGAGTAGCTTTGTTAACTTTCTTTGTGGTTACCAAGGCTGAAATCTTTTCGGAAGCAGACTGCCACATCTTTCTCCCGTGGAGCTGCTGGTGACTTTGAACCACTGATCTTTTGGTTACCAGTTGGGCACTTAACCCACCACACCACCAGGGCTCCTCCTTGCTTCTCTACAGTCCCTTAATCAATAGCAAACTCAGGCACCTACCTGCTATCCTTTTCCATGAATGGTCTTTAAAGAGCAGTGTCTATTTCCCATTTCTCATCCACTTCACACTACTGCATTAAATAGAGATGCAGCAGCCTTTGCATGGTTACCAGCAACTACCTGCCTGCCGTAAGCAATGGGGCATTCCATTTCTAACTTAACCTCACCATGGCATTTCACACTGGACCACACCCTCCTCTTCATTTCCTCCAAAGGAGAAAAGCTGTCTATGTTTCTGATTACAAATGTAACACATGTTCACTTTTGAAGAAAAAAAAAGAACATAAAGGAAAAGAAGGAGGTAAATACCACCCACAATTCTTCTATCCAGAGATAACCATGACTAACATATTGGTGTATCCATCCATTATTTTTCTATACATAAAAACTCCTACAGGCAGTTATTCTATGTTTTATAAATGGAATGCTAGTGCATACTCTTTTGAAATGGCTTTTCACATAAATAATGTATATGTCAATAAATACATACCTACTGTTCAATTTTTAATGGTTATGTATTATTCTATTTTTTAAAAAACTTTAGCCATACATTGGTAAGCATTTATTAAATAATCAGCCATGGTGTTTTCGGTTGCCTCATATGCATGTGAAAGCTGGATGATGAATTAAGAAGACGGAAGAAGAACTGACGCTTCTGAATTACCGCGCTGGCAAGGAATATTGAATATACCAAGGACTGTCAGAAGAATGAATAAATTTGTCTTGGAAGAAGTACAGCCAGAAGGCTCCTTAGAAGCGAGGATGGCAAGACTTCGTCTCACATACTTTGGACGTGTTATCAGAAGGAACCAGTCCCTGGAAGAGGACACCATGCTTGGCAAAGCAAAGGGTCTTCGAAAAAGAGAAAGACCCTCAATGAGATGGATTGACACAGTGGCTGTGACAACAGGCTCAAGCATAACAACGATTGTGAGGATAGCGCAGGACCGGGCAGTGTTTAGTTCTGTTGTACACAGGGTCACTATGAGTCAGAACTGACTCTATGGTGCCTAACAACAACAAGAACATTAAATAATCCACTAATTTGAAATGCCACTTCTATTAGGTTCTAAATTATTTTAACTTGTTTCTGGACTTTTACTCTTCTGCCTCTGGATCTATTTGGAACATCTCTCTTCTTTAATTATTAAAGATTTAGAACACATTTTATTACCTGATAGGGCAAGTTTCCTCTTTCTATTCTTCAGAAAATATTTCTAGAAATTCTCCATGTTACTCTTCAGGACTGAGTTCTATTGAGTTTTCATCTCCCCCAAAAAAGACCCTTTAGTATTTTCACTGATTTTCTAAAATTTATAGATTAATTTGGGAAGAATGGATATCTTTACAATATTGAGTCCTTCCTTCTCGGAACATGGTGTGGTTCTCCATTTAAGACTTCTTCTAGGTCCCTTACTAAAGTTATGTCTTTTCTTTTTTTTTGTATAGTTCCTACACCTTCAAGGCCCCGACCGCACTGGGTCTTCCTTTCTGATCATTTTCCCCACTGACCTCATTTATCAAATCCATCTTTTAATCTCTGGCCAGCCTGATCTTTTTAACACGTAAATCTGAACTATTAGGTCACTCTCCTGCTTGAACACCTTCATACAAAGCCCACCTCTAGCTCTCCACCCTTGCCTCCTAATATTCTGTGGACTTCCTCTATCTTTACTCACTCACAGCCCTACCATCTCCATCTTCTGAGAGCAGGGTCTGCATTTAATCATTCCTTGCCCAGATATAACTGGACTCACAGCACATTTTATTAACAGGTGTCAATAAATGTTCAATGACTTTTCACAAAGCTGTGAATATCAAACTACATAAATGGAAATAGCCATAAAATCTACAAAAGCTGTTAGCTCAAAAAGAACTCACTCACTCCTCCCAGGGAGGAATACTGTAGCAGGTGATAAAACTCCAGGTTAGGAGTAAGGGATAGGGAGCAAAGAGGCTCATACTTATTAGTCATTAAAATATCTTTATGGGTGTAGTAAGATCTTTGGTTCATTACCTGAGAAGTATAATATACCCAGGCCTATGGTGAACACTAAAGCATGGGATTAAAAACAATCAAGAACATTTCCTTTTTATTTTACTGCCTCTATTCAGAATTATTTTAGCAATTATGCTCAGTGAGTCAAGAGACATGGATTTGAGCATGTTGTATCATGGTTAGTAGTATGACTGTGAATAAGTTATGTATCCTCTCTCACCCCTAACAGTAAGCGTTCTAAAAATTGTTTTTTTCTTGAGTCATCATTTGGATGCAGAATTGGACTGTTGGCTAAGTCCCCTAACATTACTTTAATTGTATATAGTCACATCAGTGTTTCCAAGTGTGGTCTCTTAAGCCAGTGCTATTGACTAAGTTCCATTTCATCTTAGCCATTATAGTCAACTGACTAGGCAAGTCCCAACCTTTCTGAGACTCTGTTTTTCATTGGTAAAACTCAGATAAATCCTGCTCTGCCTCTATGAAGAGAATAGAGATAATAAAAGTGTTTTTCAAACTGTCAAGTGCTATTAAGCTAGACTGTAAATTCCTTGAGGAAAGGGAATGCGGTACATCTTTATATTCTCCACAGAATCCTGCAAGTTGCCTTATATGAGAAATCTGTTGATTGTACTTGATTTAATGAATCACTCAATAGCTTGTGACTATGCATTCAGATGCAGCATAATGACTTTTGCTCTTGGCTCTGTGCACAGGAGGTATACAGAACATCCTCACTAATCAAACTAATTCCTGAGTCTTTCTTTAGTGAAAAAGGCTATGATTTGGTACTGTGGTTTATCGGTTGGTTATTCACTAAGAACTTATTAAATGCTTGACAAGTGGTGGTATAAAAGATGAAAGAAGTTCCTATTGGAAATGTATAACCTAAGCAAGTCACCTTCACATGGGCTTTGTAAATTTCTATTTTTGAGAGCAGTACGAATTAAAAGAAAGAGCAGTAGATTTGGAGTTAACACCTAGTTACACAATCTGAATCTGGTCACTTGCAACCTTTGTGGATCTTGGTTTTAACGTCTGTAAAATGGAAATAACCTGAAAAAAGAGGTTAGGTGAGGTTTATGTAAGAGAATATACACTGAAGTGCTTTATATATTATAACTTACTATGCAGAAAGAATTGCTATCATTTATTGAAAAGATGTAAGAAGCCCCTATTATGCATAAGGCAACGTGTTATACAGATATACCAGAAGAGAGAGCCCCAAGGAGATCCTAGTCTAACAGGGAGAGAAAACCTACACACTTCAAGTCAGTATATGGCAAGGACCACAAATGGCACAGCTGCTACAGGCATTGAGGAGGCACTGAGAAGGAGGTAGCATCTAAGCTGCTCTTGGAGGTGGGTTAGTATTAGATTTAGTGTGAGGAAGCATCTGATATGGAAGACAACACTAGAAGAAGCTTAGAGAAGGTCGGGTGCTTGGGTTTGGACACCAGCAACAGCCCTAAGAGGCAGGATCCTAGAGACGGTACACTAGTAAGTGAGACCACACTGCAAAGGGCTTTATTGCTTGGCTGGAAGTTTATAGCGTCTTTTAGTCAATGAGGAAGAGCCCTGGTGGTGCAATGGTTAAGCGCTTGACTGCTAACTTGAAGGCTGAGTTTGAACCCACATACTAGCTCCACAGGAAAGACTTGGCGATCTGTTTCTGTAAGGATCACAGCCTAGGAAACCCTACGGGGCAGTTCTACTCTGTCACATGGGGTCACTATGAGTCAAAAACTGACTCAATGGCACACAACAACAGTCGATGGAGAAGTAGTAAGAATGGCATGCTCATTATCGATGCTTTTAGCATACAGAATGGATGGAAAACAATGTAAGAAGCTATTATTCTAAAGGGTCTAAAGACAGTAAGGGTCTGAACTAGAACGTTAGAAAGGGAAAGCAAGAGAAGAGGCAATTCAAGAAACTGATGCAGTATGTTAATGTTTGTTTTCACAGGTCAACTTTAATGGACCATCTCTTCAGGGCTCTGCTATAGCTCCAGTTCACACACTGGGTGACCATGGGCCTATTATTTAACCTCCTCAAGCATCTAGCCTCAGTTTCCTCACCTGTAAAATGGGACAACACTTTCTTGCGGAGTGGTTGTGAGGACTAAAAACAATGTGTGAACATCTCAACTTGGGTGACAGGCACAGAACTGATGCCACTAAATCTAGTGGCTCTGGTACCAATCATTAGCAATGGCATCTGACATCACTGTAAGTTTGGATCTACTTAGTTTTCTCCAGTTAGTACAAAGACAGCCTCTGGCCTCCCCTAACAACCTTTATTAAGACTAACAAACACAACTGTGTACATATTTGAGGATACAATTTTTTAAATATTTATTATTTTAATTAAATCAAGTTTTATGTTCCCTGTTCTTAATTTTGAAAGTGTAAAGATTTTAGGCCTGAAAGCGTCCTTAGAAATCATCTGTTATTATTCACTGCATGTTTTATATGTCTCTTTTTTTGTAAATAATCCAACTTTCTAAGATGGTTTTAAGTTGCATTTTACATACACATGAACTTTAGCTGATTTTTCAATGGGACCCTCTAACTGTTAAGGTTCCCTCAAACTGTTCTATGGGTGCCTTTATCGGATGACAATTGTATGCTATAAAAATGCAATATAAATTTTTACTTAACCAACATATATATTCAGAGGCTACTGCTGAAGAGGTAAAACATTGCTAATGAACTTTCTTATATAATTAACTTTGGTTGCTTTCTCAGCTTAACAAATAAAAACTAGAATTTGTGACATTATTTCCTTATGCTCTCCATTAATGCTGAACCGTGTGCATTCCAATACAGAGAGGGGGAGAGGAGCAAACGAGGACTCTGAAAAGAACACTTAGCTTCATTTGGTCAAAAAATGGTCTTTACAAGGGTTTTTATTATAGGTCATAAAACACTGCTTACCACAGTGTACCTCTTTCTTGAAAATGAAAAGAAATCCTTGCAGTGTTGAGAAGCCGAAAACAACACCCTGAGACTGCCTGTACCTCCTCCCCATAAACACATCTGTGCATATTATCGGTTTTCGGTAGAGCTGCATGCACAGCTGTTTATGGAGACTCAGAAGAGGCGGCTCTGTAAGTTTTTATTTAGTGTTGTTGCAAGGATTGAATTTTTAAGTTGAAGCCTGTTAGGGCAGAGGCAGCATACGCATCTCCAGGGGCAGGAAGACCATATGCTTCTCACTAGTAACTTCTTCAATCTACAGGAAGGAGAGGCTGGGTGGTCACATCCAGTCAGGCAAAGCAAGGAAGCCAAGAAGAAAGGGGTTCTTTAGGCCAAATGGAACAATTTACTGTGGGAAAAATGAGAACCGGGTTAAGAATCTAATGACTATCTTAAAAGAAGAATCCAACAGGTTAACATTAAAATAGGCACACAGTCAGGGAAAGATGAGCATCGCCATAGCTAGGAAGCTCTTAAGACCAAATTATTCAGGTACAGGTATACTTATGCAGTAAGTGCTATATGGCTGAAGAATGCCTCAAACCCACCACCACCACCCCATGCAGGGTTCTGCACCTTCTTGAGAACTGGTTGTTCTCTCAAACATGCCTCTTTTGCCTTCGATTCTTTCCCTGGGCCATCTAAAACCTCCAGTGAACTTCTTGGATCGTTCTCTTTCCAGGCCCCACAAAATCCTCTTCCATTTTTCCTTACATGGCTCTCTAAGGCCTTACTTTGAGAACTACCTGCCCATCCCTACTCCTACAAATAGATTGTTGAGAGAAAATTATCACACAAAGACTGGCGTAGTTACATATTACAGTCTCCAATTTCATCTGGGTTTTAGAACCACCTTATGAGTCTCTGGTAGCCTCCCTTTTCTGCTGTCCACATTGGCTACAACAAACATTTACCATTTGTTTGAGTTCTCTGTCTCCTTTCCTTTGCAATGACGCTTCTTGAAAGTATCCTAAATTCTAAATTCTGCCTCCACCTCCTCACCTCCTGTATTCATAGCTTCAACAATCATTTGTCCTAAAATAAATTAAAAGGCGTAAAATACCAAGCCTCACAGGAAAAACTGCTAAAAAGTCTTAAGGTGATGTTGAATATCCTATTTTAAATGCTACATTATTGCTAATATTTAAAGGCGAAAAGGGACGTTCAGGATTAAATTTTGTCTTGAGCTAAGTTGGATCTAATTCACAACTGAGTTAAAGTTAGTATCAGTGTCATTCTCCCAGAATTTTTTTTTTAAAGGCAAGGTCTTTTCCTCAGAGAGAAGAGAATTTAACCAGAGACTATCCTAATGTGGACTTTTTTCAGAGACAACAATAGGGCAACAGCAGTCACAAACAGGTGACTATTTGCAGATCTGTAAGGAAACATCATTGAAGTGGTTATCACAGAAGCAGTTCTGTTAACTTTTTACACGATTCGTGTCTTAAAGAAACAAGACTGTATCTTTGTAAAGCATGCTGTATGTAGCCCTCAATGGTTTTAAATTAATCTGCAGAAATATGTTCTCCTTAATGGTGAATATAATTTTAGTGATGTTAAACAAAACACAATATATAATGAACAGCTAATATCTAATAAAAAGCTTTTAATTCCGAATCCTATCATTGACGCCATGGAGTTTAATAATAATAAAATTAAATTTATCCATTTTTATTTCATTTCTGAATCTGTTTTGTACACTTAGAGGCTTATAATAATTAAAATTATAAAAATAAATGATCTTAATGGCCCCGAGGGCATGGAAATGCTAAAACATTTATATAAATAGGACTTACTAAATAGCACTGACAAAGATATAAATCATATTTAATTCTATTATGGTGATTTAGATGAAAACAGTCCAATGGATTATGCAAGAGTCACAAATCTAGCTCCCGGCTCTTTACTTGTGTGAACTTGGGCAAGTCATTAATTAGCTATTTATTCCAGCTGCCTCCATCTGTAGACGGAGGACAGTGCTAGTTCCCAACTGCATGTGAGTGTCCCAGGCTCAGCTTTGAGAAGCATCCCTTTTTAAAAAGCCAAATCAAATCAAGATGTTAATATACAGGAATGTTAATTTTCTTTAAACTTGTAGAATAGCCAATGTCTTCCAATAGCATTAAAGAAGCTGAACTACTCAACTGTTCATGGAAATAGTCATGTTTATTGATTCACCAGGCTTGTGTCTACATGAGAGAGAACTCAGAGGGTAAACAGGGGATAAGTTCTGGGGAAAAGAATGCAATGAGTCATTAGGACTAGAAGTGAAATGAAATGCTATACCAAATCCTGTCGAAACTTCAAGACTTAAAATGAGAAACTACTTTTTCCCATGAGAACTCAGCAATTATATCTTCAATGAATGTTAGGAAAGATGTTCAAGTTCTTGGTTGACATATTTAGACGCAAGTGTTTTCAATGAAATATGCCATTTTATAAAATATAGTCACCATTAATTAATGCCAAAACCAAGAGGATTTTTATGAAATTACATATTATGGACACATGACTACCAAAGCAGTTTGTTGTGATTGATGTTACTAATCTGAATACCACAGGAGTTAGTAATGATTCGGTGCCTTCCCATGAAGTTCAAGCCAATTTTTTTTTGTCTAATTGGCTCATCGCTGTTCACGAAAATGGTATTTTCTCTGCTATTCCTGTTTCTAATCATCTAGTATTCCTCTGGAGCCTACACAATATTCAGGTATGTGCTTCAAAGCAAAGCCTGACATTATATGACAGGATCCTGAAATCAAGTCTAGCAAAAAATTGTGAGAAAACAATGCTACTTAAACAGTAAGTAAGATTTATTTAATTTCTGTATGTTTCATATTTAGCTGAACTAAGAATCTACTTTATGGTGAATAAATCCACTTCTGAACACCAAATCATGACACTAATTAACTTATTAAATTATATGCCTCAATGTTCACCTAGATTCAGACAGAAGTCAGTTACTGATTATTCCCTAAAATCAGAGATCAATAACTTGGGTAACAGAAAAATCACATATAGTCTACTCATCTATAAGACAAGAAGAGATCCCATAATCAGAGGTTTTGCATGTATTTATGTGGGTCCACATTTATGGATACTTTACTGACTCTCTTTTGTGAGCTAGTATTTGAAAGATTATAAATTATTAAAAGGGTAAATTTCTCCAAATCTATGTATTATTTTGACATTAAAATTAGAAGTACTTAAAATTGGACAAGAAGATCATCTTTTGAAATTGATCTCTTGCTGTAATAGGGCCAACTAAAACTGATGCCTCAAATATACAGTCTGACAACATGGCAAAAGCAAACTGTGGCCACTATTGAAGAAATCATCTCTGTCCCATATTTGTGGCTCCTTTCTCCCACGTGCTGTCAGTGAGGAAGGGCCCCCCTTTGCTGCTGCTGAGATTGGCTGTAACTCTTGTTGTAGCATCCACCGAGTCAGCCACAGAATGATGTAAACAGCTCACCTGGGAAGGCAAGCCAGGAGGCATGAATTCTGCCTCTCCTTCATTGTAAGATCTTAGACAAGTCCCTAAATCCCCTGAACTTCTAATTTCTAATCTATACAATGAGGATCTCATACTAGATGATGTCATAGGACTGGAACAGCCCTAATATCCATCATTGACAGTATCTCCTATCTCTCTGGTGATCATGCCACCATCTTCCATATCAGAAAGAGATAAAATCCATATACAATATAATACAGTGCTATTTCTCCTTAATTATACTAATGGTAGCTTCCATCCCTTACTTAAACTTATTTTAAACGGTGCCAGAATCTTCTTCAGTAACTAAGAATAACTCAGCAATACCCAGGTAACATTATTTCCTCCAATGCTTTGTCCTTGGATCAATCATACAGATGAACATCAGCTCATGTCTCTATACTCATTGCTATTGATCCGTTTTCAGAAGAACTCCTGTTTGATAAAGAAATGCTCATGTTCCCAAGCTAAATGGTATTTTTTCAGTAGAGAAGTTCCAAGTACACAAATCCGAACCTAATACCTGTTGGAGTTAAAACATGGTTAAGAAACTGTGCTTTTTTTCTCTAAACAGTTTTAATGATTAGTTCAAAACTAATGATTACTTCAAAATAATTTTCGACAAACATAATTTCACATGGAATTGTCTCATTCATCTGTCCTTCTGTGCTAGTAATCAGATTTTCACTGGACAAATCCACCCCAAAGCACAGTATGTGCCTCAGAGGTTAATCAAGAACTCTGTTTGGGTAACAGCAGTTTAATCATTCCAATCTTTAAAAAACAAAACAACAGTTTTTGGAAGCCTCTATTTACTTTAGAGTTTCTTTTCTCATCTTGGATAGCCTTTCTCCTCTAAAACTGGTTCTCATTTCCCAAAGCTGTTGTCTGTACTCCCTAAAAGCCGCCATAGCTCTTGGTGAAGGCAGGTTGACAAAGTCAGTCAGCAAGATCGATCTCTTTGGAAATGGAAGCCGTCTGGAGCCCACCAATTTTAACTTCTTCAGTTTGAACTGAAGACGAGTTTATTGCCGCTGTAGTCCCCTTCCCTGCCAGGATCTGTGGCAGTAAATTACCAACAATTAAAGAGCTAGTTTCCCCTCACCCTCTTTACCCCCACCACTCTTCTCTGCTCCCAGCAAAAACATAAAAACGATCCCCAAAGGACAAAACCTGCCACCAAGGCGGCAGCACAGTGGTAATTTCCCAAGGCATTATGATTGATAATGATCAGGAGAGCGTGGGATAATAGCTCTCCTTAATTTACCGGTCCCTTTGAAGGGTTAAAATATGGCAGATGTTGATAGCTGACACTCCTTGCTAACAGGAAAGACACACTGCCGTGGGGCCCACTTCTAGGCTTTGCCTTCCCCGCAGCTGTCTGTGTAGAGCTAATTGTATCCACTTGTTTAACCTCGGGGAACGTCTGGAGGGGACCCAGTGCCACAAGGGTACCTTTTTTTTTTTTAACGGTCATTTCCTCTCTGGTGTAACTTGCATGACAGTATGTGACAAGCAGAAATTAATGGGGACACTGCTGTGCCAATTCCTCCTGAATTGCTGACACTGGCTACGGGCTGCCTGTTTGCCACCCAGCCAAGACCTCACATGAAACATGGCGAGGGGCCCACAGTTCTATTCACCAACAAGCCAGCTGGTCAGTGATGAGAAGAGCCGAAACAATGTGGTGCGCACAAACCAGGAAGAAAATGCTTTACAAACTGCTTCAAACCAAGGAGGTAGCATTTGCTGGGAGTAAATATGCTGGTTCATTTTCCTGAGGGGCAAACTGCATGACTCCAATCTCCAAAGTACTTTGGATAGAAGAAGTATTCCTCTTCCAAGGCCTTTTAAGGTATAAGCTAGGATAGGAACATCACTCAGGCGAAAAAAAAAAAAAAAAAGCCACTCAAGATTCATCTCCAAGGAGGCGTTTTCAGCAGACAGCTTCCAGGAAGGCCTGGGAGCCAACAGGGTATCTCTTGCCTCTAGCTAGCCCAGCTTAAAAATTCTATGCATGGGTATCTCTTTCACCCTTTCTCGCACATACAAGCACACACATAAAAGAATCTCGAGTTGAAGCCCATTAACTGCCTACAACGTTTTGCAAGATTGGGGAATCTGCCCCAACCCTGGCAGAATCCACTTTCTCCTTCTAATACAATCAACTCATCCGGTGGTCACTTAAAATGGTGGCTCTGTTAAAGATTAGGCCCTGCTGATTTCAGCTCAGAGGAATAAATAAAGGCACATAAATTTAAAAGAAGAAAAGAAAGAAAGGTCACGGTAGAAAAAGTCACCTAACCGTGATCTTGTGTAAGACTCAAAAGTCAAGTTTGAGGAAAAAAGGCGGAAAGCTGTAATGGGAAAATTACACTGGTAAGAGTTTTGTAACAAATTTGGGAAGCCTTAAGGGTACTTCAGAAAGGCACAACAAAGAGGCTCCTCAATTTTGTGGCTGGGCACAGCATGTAGTGAAATTTTCGTGCTCTAAAGTAGTGGATACTCATAAAAACAAGAATCTATTTAATTCACTTTTTCTTCTGTCTAAAGTTTTAAAGTTTGCAAGCTGATACAAAGGGGACATAGCCAGTTTCTGAGAACATAAGGAACACACCAACCGGGGAAACCAGCAAACAAACAAAGTGTGGGTTTTGATCTAAGGCAGGCAAGACCTCTCCAGAGTTTTGGGGTATGGGGGTGCGGGCAGAATGCAATCTACTATAGGGTTACCAAGTTACTCTTGGGAAAAAGAGGAAGTGGGTTTCAACTTCCGAGGAGGCTTTTCCAAGCTAATGTTAGAGTGGTGGCCTTAGGATGATCATTTTTTCACCCCAAAGAGCTACAAAAACAGGCAGTCTATCCTTCCACCAACAAATGGGATTAACAAAGTTCTCCAACTCCCTCCGGCAAGAAGCACATGCACACCTCAGAGGATACAGGATCTGGGAATAACTTTAACGGATGAGATGTTTTTCTGTAAATATAATTTGAGAGAGCTCTACTGATTTAAGGAAGGTTTAACATTTTTTTTTCCTAACTCAGAGCTCGAATGCAGGCCTGGAAAAAAAACACAAAGGAAGAAGTGGTGGAAGTGGAAGAAATATTTAATACATCAAAAAGTAAAACAAGAGAGAAGTCATTCATAGGAAAAGCTAATCTCTTCAACACATTTTCCAAAATATGCTATAAAATGTAATCTGAACCTTCTTAATGTGCAGTGCCAATATAGTCTTCAAGGATACCTGCTTTCTGATAATAAAGTATTATTTTTATGAAAATTCAAACACTCCAGTCCGAAGGGTACTGAGAAGATACTGACTAAATAATAGGCCCTTTTTGTTCAAGACCAAGGAGGAAACATTAATAAACAGGCATCTAATTAGACTTCAGACATTCTCTCTTACATGAAAACTGGATGGTCTGAATTTGAATCTCTCCGAACTGATTGTGTACATATTGTCGAAGACATGTGCATGTGAAATTCTGAGCTCCTCCTGGCCTGAATTGTGATGCCATAGCTTCCACAGCTGCTCTGCAGCCTACCACCAATGGTTGCAACAAGAGGTCTGCAATGTGTGTGTGTGGTGGGGAGGGAGGGTGGAGAGTGTGCTCCCCATGCTTCTTGGAGAGTCATGTCACTGGTGGCCTCTTTGGAAGATCTGGTCCAGCTGTGCTAATCCAACGGGTGCTTCCCAGTCATTTTTCATCAGTTAAAATAATATATTCATTTATGAGTTTAGTTGCAGCTTACATTTCTGAGCTCTCAAGTCCTCCCACAGTATAAAATATACAACTTAAAAATGCTAAAAGGAGAAAAAGAATTTTACATACGGAATTTCATTACAGATAAACCTTTAAGAAATGCATATTTTTAGGCTAATTAGGGGTTACCTGTACTTATTAAAATAGCCTTCTCTCAGCTCAAATGCCACACTGTAATAGGTGGATTGTCAAGACCATCACACTACATACATGTTCTATTTGTGAATTAGGGAACTATGAATCGTATTTTAAAAGGCAACCCAGCAAGCAGCTGGATGTAACCCATTTCCAGGCTTCACAGACCTTCTTGATGCTTCGTTAGGCCTCTTATCAGAAAATGAATAGAGATCTCTCTGTTACGGCTTTCCTGTGGCAAGTAAAAGACAAGGCGATGATTTTCCAGTCCATTTCCCCCAGCAACATAATCATCAATCACCAAATGATAGGACTTTGTTATTTTCGCTGGAGGAAAGTTCAGTAGTTTCTGTCCCAGTGAAATGGGACTCTCCTAACTACACTTTAGGTTGTCATGAAGGGCTTGCTTGTTGCCTCCACCTTGAGAGTACCTGCCTTGATGGCTTCTGGGCTCACAGGGCTACAATGGAACACAGCAATTTATCCTCTGTGTAAATGATTCAGTCTGGAATAAAAACTATTTTTAATATGTTTGGTGAGGTCAGTTTTCTAAATCCAACAAGGGGACTACCAAAGCTGCAAGTATTTATCTTTGTGTTCTTAGAAGTTCTCATTTGCTATCGCCCATATTTTCATCTTTATAAGTTCAAAGGGCCTCAATGGAAAGAAATAACTGACTCTAAAGGAAGGCCTCCAAAAATGCTTAAAAAATAATAAACATACATCCAAGTGTCCTTAGTTTGGCATCATTTTCTAAGTGCTTTTCTCCTCCTTAATTTTGGAGAAATGTAGGTTGTTTCTGACTGGAGAGTGGTGTTCTGTACAAACGTGTTGTTGTAAGAGCAAGTGCCTGTTACTAAGATTGCTGCTAACATTTCAAGTCTCAAATTAAATATTTTACTTTAGCAATCTCCCTGTACACGCCAATTCACAGTTTGAAAAGAAATTTTCTTATTTCAGCAGGTCCAGAACAACACGTATCTTCTAAAAAAGTCTTTGCTCAAATATATAATTGTTGTGAGGTCATTGTAACAAGAAGACTGAAAGTTAATTTCCAGTAAAAAAATATTAAAAACCCAGAGACTGTTAAAGAAACCCATTCCAGTGCCTACTGGAGTAAAAGGAGACTTGTAACTTTATTCCATATGCACACATTATTTTAAAAGTTTACTGCTCAGCAGCAATTACTTCCATTTCCAAGCAAGTGAAATTACTCCCTAGCACAACTATGCTATTTAACAGTAAAATGCCAATAAGATTAAAGGAGATAACAACAATGATATCATTAAGACTTATCAGAAAAACCTATGGCACCATTTTTTTCTGGTCTTTCAGCATTTGCCATTTTGTCAACATCATCATCATCAATAATCATGTACTGAATGTTTTTAATGTATACACATTAATTATTTTATAAAATCGCTATTGTGTTGCCTAAAGAAGTGATGCCCTGCTGTTAATTCTTATGTTGGGCTGTAATACTGGAAATAAATAAAAGATTCAGATGTAAGAATTTCAACTGTTCTGAAGTAGAGGGCCTTCCCCATCCAAATGTACATTAAAACACCCTTTTGTTCGATTATATAAGTATTAGGTTGAATCATTGAAATTGACAATTTTTGTAGGGCAAAAATAGTCAACCATTGGCAAGTTCATATGGCTCAGTGTAACAGTAGTACATACATGCTATTTCAGACCGTAAGTGTAAACAACCCATAATACCTCCACACAAATATACACTATTAACATTTTAGTGTATTTCCTTTTAGTTTTTCTAAACATGTATTTGAAATATATTTCAAAATTGGGATCATACTATATTTATATCTATCTGTACGTATGTATATATGTATCTTTATACACACACACAGCTTAGATCATATCTTTCTCTAGGCAATTACTCTTCAAAAACATTTTTTTCAAAAATTATTCTATTAGAAGCATTCTTTCTATCAGATGGAATTTTCATAATTTATTTAATCATCTCCTACCACAGTACATTCTAATTTCTAAAGTGAACTTCTCTGATTATTTATGAGGATGAACATTTCCCCCACATGTCTACCAGCCATTCTGTGTACACGTATTTCTTTGTGAATGTGTCTGTTCATGTTCTTTATCCATATTTAAATAGGGTAGTTTTCTTTTTTTATTGGTTTGTAAGAGCTTTTTATATGTTAAGGATATTAAATCTTCGCCCTATATTTTGTAAATATATGATCATTTGCCTCTTAGTTTTATTTATAATATTTCAAGTTTTAAATTTTTATAGTCTAATCTATGAATCCTTTCCTTTGTGACAGCGTCTGTTTTTACATTTAGAAAGCACTTCTTTACTGCCAGATCTGATAAACACTTACTTATTATTCTATTCATTAAAATAAAAATAGCCTCTCCATACATATGTATCTTTAGAAAGTATAGTGTTTAGACTTTATACAAAACCATTAAAGAAGGTACTGGCTTGATATCCAATGCTCAAATGGCTGTCATCAGCCTCCTAACCAGAACTAAATATTACTAAATCAGGCCTGTTTCTAGCAAAATTTACAAGCAAACTCAGCTGTCTCTTTTCTAAGGAAAATTTCCTGCTGTACAAAGGGTTACCTCTGAACAGTATCTCCATTATTTCACCCACGACTCCATTCCTAATTTTCTGTTTTCTGGCAGCTGCTCTCTAACTTACAAATAATGTGTGTCTTTGTTTAGAGTTCCTTAAAAAAACTGTATATTCTAAATGTGGAAGAAGGCTCAATTTATTTTACTTTGAAACTTGAGAAATCAATAACATGAACCATATGTTAATTATGGAACTTGATGATAAATAAAGTAAGAAGTCCTGTGAAACTGTGGTGGTGAAAGTGATGGTGGAGTTGAAACAGAAAAGGAAAGAAGTCTTTTCTCTTGGTGACGGATGCTTTCATAAATCTCTCCACTTGGGAGGATACCAAAATGCAACTCTTTTCTTAATTCATTTTCATGTAATTTATATTTTACTTTCGTCCAAGTTCCAGAGTGTAAGGATCTATCAAGGTCTTACAGGAATGATGAAATGCACATCAAGGGCTGTAAGCGTAACAGCAACATTTGGAACAGATGATGTCAAAGACAAAACTGAACCAATATTTATGTACTCATCTGCCATCTCTTTGGATCAATATAGTTTTGAACTAAAGACATAAATCAACTCATCTTTAATTTCTGGTTGAAACATTAAAGGATGTTGAGGCTTATAAGATAAATTGCTACAATTAGGGCAATAATTTATACTTGTCTGTCACTTTGTCATACTGTGGTGGCTTGTGTGTTGCTGTGATGCTGGAAGCTATGCCACCAGTATTACAAATAACAGCAGGGTCACCATGGTGGACAGGGTTCAGTGGAGCTTTTAGACTAAGACAGACTAGGAAGAAGGACCTGGTGATCTACTTCCAAAAAAAAAAAAAACTGGCCAGTGAAAATGAATAGCAGCAGAACATTGTCTGACAGAGTGCCAGAAGATTAGCCTCTCAGGTTGGAAGGTACTCAAAATACGACTGGGGAAGAGCTGTCTCCTCAAAGAAGAGTTGACCTTCATGAAGTGGATGGAGTAAAGATTTCGGGACCTTCATCTGGTGATGTAGCACGACTCAAAATGAGAAGAAACAGGTGCAAACACCCATTAATAATTGGGATGTGGAATGTTTGAAGTAGGAATCTAAGAAAAACTGGAAGTTGTAAAAAATGAATTGGAACCCTTGAAGACAGAAATCCTAGGCGTTAGTGAGCTGAAACGGACTGGTATTGGCCATTTTAAATCAGACAGTCACATGGTCTATTATGCTAGGAATGACAAAGTAGAAAGGAACGGGGTCACATTAATTGTCAAAAACATTTCAAGATTTATCCTGAAGTTCAACACTGTCATGGTTTGAATTATGTCCCCCCAAAAATGTGTGTATCAACTTGGCTGGGCCATGATTCCCAGAATTGTGTCTTTGGCCTCCATTTTGTGATTGTAATTTTATGTTAAAGAGGATTAGAGTAGAATTGTAACACCACCCTTACTCAGGTCACATCCCTGATCCAATGTAAAGGGAGTTTCCCTGGGGTGTGGCCTGCACCACCTTTTATCTTACAGAGATAAAAGGAAAGGGAAGCAAGCAGAGAACTGGAGACCTCATACCATTAAGAAGGCAGTGCCGGGAGCAGAGCGCGTCCTATGGACCGGGGTCCCTGCACTGAGAAGTTCCTAGTCAGGGGGAACACTGATGAGAAGGCCAAGAGAGAGAGAAAGCCTTCCCCTGGAGCTGACGCCCTGAATTTGGACTTTTAGCCTACTTTAACTGTGCGGAAATAAACTTCTCCTCGTTAAAACCATCCACTTGTGGTATATCTGTTACAGCAGCACTAGATGACTAAGACAAACACTATCACTGATAGGATAATATCCATATGCCTACAAGGAAGATCAGTTAATACAACTATTATTCAAATTTACAAACCAACCACTAATGCCAAGAATACAAGAAACTGAAGATATTTTTTACCAACTTCTACAGTCTGAAATTGATCAAACATGCAATCAGATGCACTGATAATTACTGGTGATTGGAATGAGAGTTGGAAACAAAGAAGATCAATAGTTGGAAAATATGGCCTTGGTGACAGAAACGACACCGGAGATCGCATGATAGAATTTTGTACTACCAACAACCTATTTGTTGGAAATACCTTTTTTCAACAGCATAAACGGTGACTACACACATGGAGGAACCCTGGTGTTGTAGTGGTTAAGAGCTCGGCTGCTAACCAAAATGTTGGCAGTTTGAATCCACCAGCTACTCCTTAGAAACCCTCTGGGGCAGTTCTACTCTGTCCTAAAGGGTCGCTATGAGTAGGAATCAACTCGATGGCAAAAGGTTTGATTCTGGTTTTATACACGTGGACCCCACCAGATGGAACACAGAAATCAAATCAACTATATCTGTGGAAAGAGATGATAGAGAAGCTCAATATTAGCAGTTAGAACGAGGCCAGAGGCTGACTGTGGAACAGACCATCAATTGCTCATATGCAAGTTCAAGTTGAAGCTGAAGAAAAATTAAAACAAGTCCAGGAAAGCCAAAGTACTACCTTGAGTATATCCCACCAGAATTTAGAGACCATCGCAAGAACAGATATGATGCATTGAACACTAATGACGAAAGACCAAAAAAGATGTGGATGACAGAAAGGACATCATACATAAAGAATGCAAAAGGTCATTAAAAAGACAGGAAAGAAAGAAAAGACCAAAGCGGATGTCTCTGAAACTTGCTCTGGAACGTAGAGAACTAAAGCGAATGGAAGAAATAATTAAGTAAAAGAAATGAACAGAAGATTTCAAACGGTGGCTTGAGAAGACAAATTGAAGTATTATAATGAAATGTGCAGAAACCTGGAGTTAAAAAAAACAAACAAAAGGGAAGAACACGCTTGGCATTTCTCAGGCTGAAAGCCTTGGGTTGCAATACTGAAGGACTCTATGGGCAAAATATTCAATGATTCAGGAAACATCAAAAGAAGATGGAAGAAATACACACAGCCACTGTACCAAAAAGAATTGGTTGACCTTCAGCCACTTCAAGAGGTAGTGTATGATCAGGAACCGATGGTACTGAAGGAGGAAGTCCAAGCTACACTGAGGCACTGGCAAAAAACAAGGCTCCAGGAATTGACGGAATACCAATTGAGATGTTTCAACAAACGGATGAGCTGGAAACGCTCATTCGTCTATGCCAAGCAATTTGGAAGACAGCTACCTTGCCAACCGACTGGAAGAGATCCATGTCTGTGCCCATTCCAAAGAAAGGCAATCCAACAGAATGCAGAAATTATCAAACAATATCATTAATATCACACACAAGTAAAATTTTGCTGAAGATAATTCAAAAGCAGTTGCAGCAGTACATCAACAGGGAACTGCCAGAAATTCAAGCTGGATTCAGAAGAGGATGAGGAATGAGGGATATCATTGCTGATGTCAGATGGATCTTGGCTGAAAGCAGAGAATACCAGAAAGATGTTTACCTGTGTTTTATTGACTATGAAAAGGCATTCAACTGTGTCGATCATAACAAATTACAGATAACACTGCGAAGAATGGGAATTCCAGAACACTTACCAAATTTTTATGAAATAAAGCATGGTTTCTACATTTGTTTGTCAACTGCTTTCTCTCTCCCACATAGCAGTGCTTATGAAAATACATGGAGCGGCTGGCAAACAAACATAGAAGGTGTGCATTATATGCGTAAACACACGGTAATTGTGCTCATGCAGAACCTGTCCAAAGACCAAGAGGCAGTTGTTCAAACAGAACAAAGGGATATTGCATGGTGTAAAATCAGGAAAGGTGTGCATCAGGGTTGTATCCTCTCACCATACTTATTCAATCTGTATGCTGAGCAAATAATCTGAAAAGCTGGACTATATGAAGAAGAACACAACATCAGGATTGGAAGAAGACTCATTAACAGCTTGTGATAAGCAGATGACATGGCCTTGCTTGCAGAAGGTGAAGAGGACTTGAAGCACTTACTGATGAAGATCAAAGATTACAGCCTTCAGTATGGATTGAATGTCAACATACAGAAAAAAAAATCCTCATAACTGGACTAATAAACAACAAGATAAATGGAGAAAATACTGAAGCTGTCAAGGATTTAATTTGGATCCACAATCAACGCCCAAGGAAGTAGCAGTCAAGAAATTAAACAAGGTATTGCACTGGGCAAATCTGCTGCAAAAGATCTCTTTAAAGTATTTAAAAGCAAAGATTTCACTTTGGGACTAAGGTGCACTGACCCAAGTCACGGTATTTTCAACTGCCTCACATGCATGTGAAAGCTGGACAATGAATAACGACAACCAAAGAAGAACTGAAGCATTTGAATCATGGGGCTGGCAAAGAATATTGAATATACCATGAGCTGCCACAAGAACGAACAAGTCTGTCTTGGAAGAAGTACAGCCAGAATGCTCCTTAGAAGGGAAGATGGCGAGACTTTGTCTCACGTACTTTGGACACGTTATCAGGAGGGACTAGTCCTTGGAGAAGGACATCATGCTTGGTAAAGCAGAGGGTCAGCGAAAAAGATTAAGACACCCAATAAGACAGACTGGCACAGTGGCTGCAACAACGGGCTCAAACACAGCAACGATTATGAGAATGATGCAGGACCAGGCAGTGTTTCGTTCTGTTGAACATAGGGTCACTTTGAGTCAGAGCCTACTCAATGCCACCTAACAACAACAAGCGTAATAATCATAAGGCGGTACAAGAGTTAGCAATGTAATGTTTCAGAAATTTATACTCAGCATTATCACATGCATTAAGAAAGGTTATTTTGTTTATTTAAGTTACATAAATCTCTCCTTTTTTCCCATTCAATCAATTCTCTTGTTACTACCAACCTGTTTCTTCTTGTTTTTATACTCTACCCTCCTGACTTGGAATACATATTCCTAGGACCCTCTCTTACAGCTTTTACTTCATCTTACTGTAACAAACACTTTAGCTTTTCAGCTATGGGTGACGGTGAATTTCTCAGTTGCAGATCTGAGCATTAAAATGTGATATATTAGTGAAATTAAAATGTTGACAAGGAGCACTTCAAGTGTTCATTCCATGCTAACCATATTTGTAGAATATCTTAAATTGAAGATAACTTAAATTGAAGATAAAAATTCCAGATCAATTTATATCTGACTACTCTATTTAGATATGACATTTAATGTGGCAGTTCATAAACTTAATTCATAGTGTAACCTCCTATGCCCTGCATTTCCTAATTCTCTGCTATGTTCTATTTTAACTTTTCAATCTAAAAATGGTGTGACTGAACTAGAGTAGAATGATAAATATTTCTTTGGTTTTGTCCAAGAAAGGAAAAAATTAACAAGTATGGTCAGGGACAGCAGAGAACAGTGGTAAATATAAAACTCAACAAAGCTACTAGCTTATATTCATTAAGTGCTTAGAACCACAACTGGAAAAAAAATTTAGATTCTGATCATTCATGGCTTCTAATATACGAGCCTGAAAAGGACTACCTGAATACTATATTTGGCCACTTTGGTGTCAGCACTAAAAATCTGTGACTATTAGTCCCTTATGTTTCAAATTTTTGGTTCCTCACCTATTAAACAGGGTTATTAGGTGCATGTGAGGCAACTGAAAATACCATGACTTGGGTCAGTGCACCTTAGTCCCAAAGTGAAATCCTTGCTTTTTAACACTTTAAAGAGATCTTTTGCAGCAGATTTGCCCAGTGCAATACATTGTTTAATTTCTTGACTGCTACTTCCTTGGGCGTTGATTGTGGATCCAAATTGAATCCTTGACAGCTTCAGTATTTTCTCCATTTATCTTGTTGTTGTTTATTAGTCCAGTTATGAGGATTTTTTTTTCTGTATGTTGACATTCAATCCATACTGAAGGCTGTAATCTTTGATCTTCATCAGTAAGTGCTTCAAGTCCTCTTCGCTTTCTGCAATAACCCTAATATCAATTACACTTCCAAGTCTCTTGATGGTTTAATAATTTAACACTTCAGATAACTGTGAAAACTTAAGTGTATATGAAACAAAAAGCATCTTTCAAAGGTCAAATCTTGATGTGTCATGAATACTTTTTTTAAAGGATTTCTAGGTGGCTTAAGAATTTCTAGTTAGAATTTTCCTATTTCTCAGCACCTTGTCTTTAATGCTTATTTCCTATTAAGAAATTAGCATTTTCCACTGGAGTAAAGTTTAGGGAATAAAACTTCAGTGCTTTTAAACAAGTAGCAAACATAGGGGCGACTTTAGTTAAAATGTCACACTTGACTTCACCTGAGCTCAGGTTCGAGCCTTCTGAATGGCTTGAGTTACCTACTCAGAGGTCAAGCAAATATTCCAGAGGTTTGAATCATCTCAGAATATAACGAAGCTTTCCATTTCCTGGTTGTGTCATATGTCAACAGTTAGGCCAGTATTTCTTAAACTTCAGTGTCTGTAAGAATTGTTGTTGTTAGGTGACGTGTAATCGATTTTGACTTATAGTGACCCCATGTGACAAGGGTAAAGTTTTCTAGACCCCCCCGCATAGGGTTTCTAGAGCTACTGGGTAGGTTCAAACTGCCAACATTTAGGTTAGCAGCCAAGTGTTTAACTGTTGTGCCACCAGAGCTCCTTATAAGAATTATTACAGGGTACTTATGAAAAAACTCCCTCCCAAGATTCTGTTTGGGATGGGGGATCAGTTAGGGCAGGACTGTGCATTTTAATGAGCACCCCATGCGGTGGCGATACAGGTGAGCCACTGACCACACTTGGAGAAATATAGCCATAGTAGTCACCTAAGCCTTCATCTACCTTTTATTAGATGGTAACTCAGTTTTGCAAAATTTGTTGGTTTTAGTCTAGTTTCCAGGCATCTAAATCAAGCCAACCACTGTATGGTAGTATCCAGGGTTTTCACAGATCAGAGTGACACTTGTTCATTTCTAATCTCTAGTAAATTCTTTTACTTCCTAAGACTCAGCTGTCATAGTACCCAGATGCCTGATTTAGATATATGAATCCAAATGTAGGTCACACTATCCTCACTTGATTTTCCATCAGAGTCAGTATTTTTGGAGAATTTTGCTCTTTGAGGACGATGAGGAGGAGGAAGAGCAAAATGATTAAAATCACAACAGTATTTCATATGCTCAGAAGATAACTGATTCTCATAATGGCCCCCATGGGTTTGTAAGGCTTCATTACAGGATGATTTGTGAAAGCACTTATTCATTCAACAAATATTTACTAGAATCAATAATCACTTTCTTAACTGCAATAGTTCACCTGATTGATTTATCTCTCCTACATTGCTTAGTGGGGGAATATGATACTCTCTTAGATAAATGATGGATACCTTCTCTAGATGCCTTTCACTAATTTACAATTCAATGATGCTAATATTACAAATTGTTAGCAATTGATTTAACAGAATGGGGCTTTCTTAACTTCTAAACTACTTCATAGTACATACAAGTATCTGAAATTTCTGTATAAGAAGGTGAATATATATAGAATAGTATTTTAAATTTGACTTAAAAAAATAATTTAATCCTTTAAAGCTTCTATTTTGCATGGTGGGGATGGTAATACATACAATGGTGGATATATGGAAAATTATTGTTAACATTTATAAAATGTTTACCTACCAAAGTATCTCTTAGATATATAATCCTGAGAAGTGAGACTGAGGTCTAAGATTCATAGCATAAATCATTCTCTTCATTGACTTGGTGTCCCCATCCTTAGTATAAAACATATTTAACAGAGTTCAACATCGGAAGAGAAAAAAATTTCTGGAATTTAGTTAAGTCGGTACTACATTAAAGAAAAATGCTTTACTGTCTTAATGGAGATGAGTTATTGTTTTTAGACTATATCTAAACAAAGCAAACCAAGCAAATCTTAGTTGCAATACAGAAAGTCCCACCAGTGTCCCTGCCCACCATAAAGAACTGATTGTGAAACAGCCAAATAGATCTATCCTTGAAAAGTAGAATGTCCTCACTTATACAATGCGGATATTGATGCCTGCATTTCAGACTTAGAGTTAATAAAGTAAGCACCTAGATAGATAGCAAAATATGTTTACTGAGGGTGCACTATGCTCCAGGCAGTATGCTGGTACTAGGGATACTACAATAAACTACAGAGTCCTGACTTCAAGGCTCTTACCTTCTGGGGAAGGATAGACAACAAACCTGAAAAATGAATGAGATAATTTCAGGTAATGCTATGAAGAGGATAAAATAGGATAATGTGGCATAATGTGGTAAACTGTAACTAGAAGTAGAGCTTTAATTGCGGTGGTCAGAGAAGGAATCATGAAGGTATTACATGAGTTGGGACTAGAATGATGAAAAACATCATTTGCGCTATTTTTGTGAGTCAGTATTTTTTTAGTGAGTCAGTCTTACAGTATCTTTAGAAAGACATTAACTTGTTTTTTTAAACCCATATTTCCTGTTTCAAAAACAAAAACAAAAACAAAAAAAAACACTAAAGAACCCTGATACAGTTTGGTTTGTTATCACATACTTTTAGATATCATATATTTGCATAATTCTGTTCTCCTTCCCTCCTGATACTTTCAGCTAATAGAAGCAGATGGAAAATTGCAGAAGGATTTGTTTCTGGGAGAGTCCTCAGAATCTGGATTACCTAAAACTGTTCTCCCTGAAGAAGCTCCTTGACTTACTAAAAGTTTTCACTTGAAACGAAAGACACTAGAAGGGACCATATGTATGTTTCTGATGAGGTGACAGAAAAAGCAAATGGAAATTACTAGTGAGTGAAAGATGGAGATTACATTAAAGATTTCATTTCTCTCCAAATTTCTGATCTGAATTTAAGAGTTTAGGAGAATAAGTTACCACAGTTGTTACAGTTCTCACTCACAAATCTGGAATAAACTCAAATATTGACTCATTACCCTTTCATTATCTCTCCATTTGAGTCAATGACCGATTGCTGGTGCTACTTTGATTTAACCCTCTGTCTACTCTGTGACTGGCTACTTAACTTTTGCTTGGCAATATGTCTGATGTTCCTCAAAAACAGATAAACAGATACAGTCGCACATACAGCCTGTGTATGTGTGGGGGTGGGGGTTTACGTGGAAAAACATCTTTCATTTGGTCAAAAACTATACTTGAAGCTGACTTTTGCACAGGAAAAGCTGTAATACAGGATCATATTCCTGATGAAACTTCTGATACTTGTTTTTTAAAAACAGAAATGATTCTAGACACAACAGTTAATAACTATGAACGATACAGTTTTTTATACAGCACACTTACACGCTAACTGAAAGACTGACAGGTCGAACTGACGCAGTCGCTCTGTGGAAGAAAGGCCTGGTGATCTGCTCCCGTAAAGATCATAGTCAAGAAAACCCTATGGGGCAGTTCTACTGTCACAGGGGGTCGTCATGAGTTGGAATCAACTCAATAGCATCCAACAACAACAATAAATTGTGTACATAAATCAATTAGGTATAATGTCGTGCCAGTGTGGAGGGGAAGCAGGACTAAAACAAAAGATTGAGTTCTCAAGATGGGGAGAACTTAAAAGTCAGGGACTGACAAGACAGCTGGGGGCAGAGTGAAGAGGGGGAATGGTGGTGGGGTGGGGACAGCAAAGGGAAAGTGTATAAGGAAGACAGGGTCACTCTTGAGTACCAAGGAGGAAATAAACTGACTGGAAAACCATGTTTTGAGCTCTGAGCTCTGAGATCCAACAGTGCTAGTGCTATTTTAAGTCAAATTACCATCCGTGGAGACCCATCTCACGGTACAAAGTCAACACTGGCATGACAGACCTAGGCAGCATCCGTTAGTCCTTTGCATCCAAACTAGTGTTGTTAAAACATTCCACTTTCCTTATTAAAAGAAATTTTATTAAACGGTCCTCTCCGGTATCTTTCAAACGTGCCCTTTCTTTTAAAAAATATCTCATGTTACTACGTGAAGTAGTTTGCATTAAACACCAAGAAAGATGTCTGTGTTAAAAAAAAATTTTTTTTAAAGGGTCTATTCAGTTTAGTCCAGCCATGAAGATAGATAGAAAATTTTTTTTCTTCCAGGATCTTTTTCATTTTTGTGGAGTATTTGTTTCTTTGCATTTCTTGCCTCATTTTTGGGATCACCTTATTATGCAACATCTGCTCTGAATTTCAAATGTGATAAACAGAGTATGAGTGTCGGTGGCAGATGGCTAATGACCAGCAGCGACAGGGCATTGAAGCCTGCCTTGTTTTCGGAGAAGCGATATTTTCATGTTAATTCGCTCTGTGTCCTGCAAAGATGAGACAAATCACCTGCTCGTAATTCAGGCAAAGTGGAGACCACCGGGAGCCGAGAGGGGCCAGGGCTTGATTCCTTTAGGGGTGAGAGGAGAGGAGGATCTGGGACTTTCCTCATCAGCAGTACAGGGACCAGTCAGTCACTTTGCATTATGTCAAATCAGGAAAGATAAATCAGCCCTGAGCATCCCATACTGACATCAGAGCCACTGTTTACTGCAAGCAGATATTATTCATGAAAACAGATATTTCCCAGAGGCAGAAAACAGGTGCTATTAAGAGGGCGTATTAGTCTCTGAAGTCTGGGTTTTGTAAAATAAACCTAATAGTACATTTTATCTCTAACTGAAAAATACTACAATCAACAGAAATCTCTAAGAAACATTCAATTGAAGATAAAATGAAATCTAATTCATAGAGAAAATGACTCACACAAACACATAAACCTTGAGTTTTTCTGGCTTTCTCAAGCTCTATAGAGTTCACTTATCGTAGAGATAAATAAATAAAATATAATTTGTATTCCAAGACTGAGCCATCAAAAGAGGCCATGTGGTCTTGAGCGAAAGACTGTGTTCTAGTTTAGAGAGCCTATTGATCATCTGTGTAACCTTTCAGTGCCTCAAATTTCTCTTTGTAAAACTATATTGCCAAGTTCATCAAATGTGTTAAGTGCATAGAATGTCCAAAAATGATACTAGGTTCTAAAAGAGCTTATAAGATAGTTGAGAAGCCTGATGCATTAAAAACAAAAACAAAAGCAAACCCATTGCGTCAAGTCGATTCCGACCCATAGAGACCCTACAGGACAGAGAACTGCCCCACAGGGCTTCCAACGAGCAGCTGGTGGATTTGAACTGCCAAACTTTTGGTATAGCAGCCGAGCTCTTAATCACTGTGCCACTAAGGTCACATAATAGGAAAGATAATTTACTACACAGGCAAGTCTAAGTGCCAAATTAGTGGGACAGTGAAAAGAGGACAGATATTACATTTTGAAAGTTTATACAGTAGAGTATTTTCCAAAGCAGTCTCTCTCCATATATTTTATTTAAATATGTATGTTTATATATATGAGGAGCCCTGGTGGTGTTAAGCGTTTGGCTACTAACCAAAAAGTTGGCAGTTTGAATCCACTAGCCGCTCCTTGGAAACCCTATAGGGCAGTTCTACTCTGTCCTATACGGTTGCTATGAGTTGGAATCGACTTGACAGCAACGGGTTTGGTGTACATACATACATTTGGTGTATATATATATCTGATGTATATAGTCAAATAACCATAGAAGGTATGTACTACATGCTTCTGTATGTACTTTCTCTCTTCTGTTATACTCTAAGGTCCTTGACAGCAGGCTCACACCTAATTCAACTTTGTATCCTCATAGTGTCTTAGCATATAACCCTCTCTGAACAGAGTAAATAATAAATACTTGTTCAAGAATATTCAGAAAAATCTTACGACAACAAAGTATTCTGTACAAAGAATCCATTTCTGTGTTTCCAATAGATTGTTCATAATAATAATCTTCCAGTTATTGAGAATTCCCATACCAAAAAACCAAACCAGTTGCTTCAAGTTGATTCTCACTCACAACAACCCCATGTGCTGCAGAGCAGAACTATGCATCATAGGGTTTTTAAGGCTGTGACTTTTTTCAGAAGCAGACTGCCAAACCTTTCTTCTGAGGTACCTCTGGTTGGGGTTCAAACTGCCAACATTTTTGTGAGTAGTTGAGTAGTTGAGTTAACCATTTGTGCCACCCAGGGACTCTGAGACGTCCCATAAATAAGCCTATACAACAACAATAAAATATATCTTGTCTCTGGTTATGTGGTTGAAAATTTCAATTAACCAGAACTCAACTAGCCCAAATCTCCCTCTTAACAGATTTCTGTCCTGCAGTACAGGTTTTAAAAATAAGTCAATCACAGGCACAAAAGATACAAGGGTTTATTAAAAATAAATTGGTATCAAATATAGATTCAGCCTAAAACCATATACTTTTATGGTTTTATCATGCTTTTAAATAATATTCATGTTTTTAATAATGACTTTTAAGCATCGCAAACCCTCAAATTATGATATCTATATAATTTATATATATAATATGAGATATATTATAATATTTAATGAGGAAGAAAAGTAGATTAGTATAACTCAGAAAATTAAAAAAAAAAAAGACAAAAACCAAAAGGGTCTTCTGGTTAGCCTTTATAGTAGTTAGCAAAAAAAATATTCAATTAACCATTAACATACAAGTTAATTGCCTGAAATATTTCAGTTGACCACGGTTTTATTTTACTATGAATACACTGATATACCATCAATCACAAATCTTAAATAACCAGAGTCCCTTGCTCCCACCTCCACCCCTACCAGCCCCCTATAGGATCAGTGGAGGTGCTACACTGATAGCAGAAGAAATAGAACAGCCTCCAGGAGAATCTCCTGTTCAACACAGAATGAAATGCCACTCCATCTCCCTAGAGAAAGATAAAAGACTCAGAAAAACTTTAACTTTTAATCAAGTCATCTTGTTAAAAAGCTTCTGGTACTAAGCACAACCCACCTCAACGCCAACCGTGGTCTAGTCACTCTCCCACTTACTTCCTCTCCTTCTTTACCTTACTTTGGTGACCATCCTTCTGCCTCTTCCTCTTCCTATCCTGCTCGCCCCTCCACCCCCATCTATAAGGACTCCACTGCTCCTACTCCTACTTCATTTCTGCTCTGGCCAGATCAAGCCTTAGTCTAGTACACCACTCTGCTTTGTCCATCAGTTTAACTACAGAGATACTTCTGCAAACGTTTCCACTCGGCAGAACTTCATGTGAAGTTCAAAAGATCTATAAAGGTGACAATACATAATATAAATATAAGGTTACCCTAAGTGTCCCTTATGTTTAAAATAAATGAACCCTCAAAACAGTAATTTTGAACTTAGCAATGTATATCAGAAAAAGTCAATGATTATTTTGATAGTTTATGCTTAAGTGGTTGGAAATCCCTTAAAAAATAATTTTGTAATAATTATATCTGAAGAGAGCTTGGGATTGTACCTTATTTATTGAGTACCTATGTGTATAAATCATTGTCCAAGGCACTGTCAGGACACAAAGATGAAAGAATATACGGGATATGTACATAAATAATCACAAAAAACACATTAAAAAGCTATGTAGAACAAGTGCTATAAGACCAATGAAATTACTTTCAGTTGTAAAAATTGATCAAATGGTATCTGGGTGAGCCTGAAAAATTTAGACAGCTAGTTATTGGATGGAGGGACAAAAGAGATGGCATGAGAAGCAGGGCCAGGGAGGTGGGAAACCACGGGCCACACTGGACAGCAGTGATTAGTGAAATATGGCCAGAAAGTAGAATATATGACAGTGAACATGTGACATGCCCTATGGGCTGAACATGGGGTTTTGGACAAACACATGGAGGAGAGAACTGAAGCCACAGGACTGGAACAGAATGTGCCAAAGGAAAGAAAGAGGGGTGGGGAAGAGAAGAGGGCCAAAAAAAAAAAAAAAAAAAAAAAAATAAACAAAAAAAAAAAAAAAAAAAAAAAAAAACCAAAAACCGTAACTAAGAAGACGTACATTTAGAGGGTCTTAATGTTCTTAAAAAGGAGCCTTGGTGGCACCACAGTTAAGTGCTTGGCTGCGAACCAAAAGGTTGGCGGTTAGAACCCACCCAGCGGTTTATGGGAGAAAGACCTGGCAACCTTCTAACATAAAGATTACAGCCTAGAAAACCCTATGAGGCAGTTCTACTCTGTTACATGGGGTCCCTATGAGTCAAAACCAACTCAACGACAACAACAATGTCCTTGAAACTACTCAGAAAGAAATGGGAATAATGTCAACCACCATATTCTTTCAGGAAAGCCAAATGGAAAAAGTATACCCTGTATTAGTCTAAAATCAAAGGAATAAATCATTCAGTATGTCAAATTCTAATCATCATTCTATATGTCAAACGTATCAGTATTAGGGAACACCATCTAGCTATTACTAAAAGACATTTCTTACTCTGTTCAGAAAATCAATTATTTTCAGCTACAATGCCTATCTAAAAGGATGCTGAATTATATAATTCATTTCTAAACAATGAATGATAAGTTGGGGAATCTGTTTAATTAAGTTACCTAATTCAAACATACAAAAAGGTCTTCATGAAAACCTGCACACCATGCGCACAGATTTAAAAGATCTACTGGGAAGTTGAATTAAACAGAACACAAGTAAGACCAACAAAACTTTATAAGCAGCTTTTTCTATTAGACCATGAGAAAGAAGCTGAAGTCAATACGGTGCATCTAGGTTGCTGGCCTCTAAGGGCAGAAAGTGCGTCCTAGTCATCTCTGAATCCCAAGAGCTTGGCATAGTACCTGGCACTTATGCCTCCCATAAACATTTTATGAATGAGAAAAAATGAAAGAAGAAAGGCTTACCAACTGGTATTTCAGATTTATTCAAAAGATGCACGGATGCGTCCTAGAGTCAGTATACAATTATACAATGTACTTAAAATGATGTTTCAATTTATGTCTTCCAGACACCATGAACCATCAGAAAAAGACTGAAATATACATACATACACACACACACACACACACACACACACACACACACACACACTATGCTTTCTAAGATTAGGGCAAGATAATGTACAAATAGGTATTTTACAATCATTTTAATATGTATAAAAACTAAAAGGTTTTTTCCCTTGGCCCTAAAATTAATTAACTAGCATATATCCCATTCATTGAACATTCCACTTAGTTGATATTTTTATTTATATATTTGAGCTTCAAAGGCTCTATTTCTGGCACCTTTCCTAAGGAAAGAATTCCATTACTAAAAAGATTACAGTAGTGTGGCTGCTTGAACAGGCACAAAGATGATTCTTGGTACCTTTATGGTTTCAGTGGGCACTCCAGGCTCCGGAACCTTATCCAAGTAAGTGGTCAAGTCTTGATCAACATGTTCAAACACTAATGTTAGTTTGGTTTCTCTGTCTGTTCGTGACACTGTGCATACATCAAATAACCTAGAAGGAAAAAGAAAGAGACATTAAGTAAGTGGCAGTAAGCAAAGAAGTAACTTCTATCGTTTATACATGGCCCTCAATTTTACCACATAATAGGGGGAAAAAAAGATCAGTGTTGATCATTTTTTGTGATCTTATACGAAGACACCTAATGGTATCTGACACTTTAATAAGAATGTTCAGGAGAGGAGTGCTTGATGCCCTTGGTTAAGTGGCGATGACACCTCTATTAGCAAAGAGAAAGCAACAGGACCGGGGCACAACAATGCTTGCTTGGACAGTTTCCTTGGTGAAGATCTTAGGTAGGACTGCTGATAGATAGTTTTTAAAACTGTAGTCTAGATAAAATATGCTGCTTCTTAGCTTGTAGTTTGAAGTCATTAAAGAGACAAATTGAGCATTTTTTTTGAGATGTTGGAGTCTGCAATGAAGATTTTCCTGTAATTTAAGGTGTTATAATCACGCCTGTGAAAGTAAGTATGATGGAATATAAAGAAATTTCATCCTGTTATATCAAATTATTTCCCTGGAAAGGCATACATTCTTAATTAGTTTCAAAATTTCAAATGCCATGCCAATCAAAACTGTGGAATTTTAACATTTATTTTTTGAGGGGCAAAAAGCCCTCCATTAGTAAACCGTATCGTTCTTAGATGATAAAGAAACAAACATTAAAATTAAGTTTGGATGGGAAAATCCAATTTCTTCCATAAACTCTCACAACTAATTCAAAATTGAAGTTTTAAAAACAAAGCCTTCAGCAGTCAAAAGACTTTTCAAGCCAAATGGCAAATTTTCCTTCAGTTTCAGCCACAGCACACTGTCTGCTACATGAGATGCTCACAAATGTGCGACGAATTAAATAAGCCAGTCATAAACAAGTTGTAAGTAAATTTCTTGACCAAGAATGCAATGTAAATACTAAGAAAAGATTAATAATATGCTATTTATAGTATTTTCTTTCTTTCTTTTTTTTTAGATAGGGATTGCATTATATCTATAGATTGCTTTGGGTAGTATTGACATTTTCACAATGTTAAGTCTTCCAATCCATGAGCAAGGAATGTTTTTCCATTTATGTAGGTGTCTTTTGGTTTCTTGTAGTACTGTTTTGTAGTTTTCCTTGTATAAGTCTTTTACATCTCTGGTTAGATTTATTCATAGTTATTTTACCCTTTTGGGGTCTTTCTTTTTTTTAACCGAATAAACACCCTCTTCAAAGAAACTAACTAACTCATAGCGACCCTATAAGACAGAGTAGAACCTCCCCATAGGGTTTCCAAGGAGCGGCTGGAACCACTGCACCACCAGGGCTCCACTTTGTATATTAGCTCCGTTAAAATTTTAATATCTAGCTGTTTCACCATGTCACCCAACTACATTTCTGGGCTATTGCATTTGGTACTTCTCTGGAAATCTAAACTAAACTTTATAATAAGCTAAAGAACACTATAAGCTAAATCTACTTCGGAGGCAATTCAGAACAACAGACCACCAATTACCACACACACAGCCAGGTCCAAACTACTGTTTAATTATGAGTAATTTGGTTAAGTTCTACTACTTCATTAAAATCAGTTAAAATCAAATGAATTTTTCCCTTACATGCATCTACTTCCACATACTCTGATTTCTAAATTTAAGCAATTACTTTTAAACTTATTTTTCCCCTAACGTAATTTATTCTAGAGTATTAGTCTGACAAAGTAAAATCTTCTAATTCATAAATTTAGGAAAGATAATGCCATAAATCATTTTAGTCCCATGCTACTGAAAAAAAATATGATTGGTATCATAAATGGATTTGACACTTGGACAGTTTATCAAAACAACTCTTTCAACTTGGTAATTCTAGATAACTACCATTTATTCATAGGCTCTTTGAGCAGTTTTCTTTACAAAAAATTCAAATACTTTGACAACTTCACTTTTTTTCCTCCTTTTTCACAACCACCAAGCTTCTTTATTATCTGCTGCCTCTATTTTTGTAATAAAATAAAACAGCAATGAACCAAAAATGGCATGTACTAAAATCAAATACGAACCCAGGAACTGGGTCATACTACGCACTAATACCACTGTGCTTCTTAAATGTTACTTTAAAAGTGTTTTCCATTATAATTAATACATTTCCTCAATGAAAAAATACATTGTTCACCACTGCCTGGGGTCAACAATGATTTTAACAACTTGGATTCTTAGTGTATTTATAGTTTGCTATACACATATGTATATATGCATATACATATATATATGATGTTTTAGTTAATTTCCAAAAGAAAACAAAGCTGACAAGGACATAACTGGAGAATGATCTTAAAACACTGCTGAACCAAAAGGCCACCTGTTTCCCCAAACTGTTGTCTTAGAAGTTACCTAACAGTCCTGGCAGTATGCTATGTTGCTTCATCTCACTGAAACCGTTTTCAAGCACTCTTTCTATGACACAATTCAAGAATAACATTTAACACACCCAAGTTATTTTCCTCAAAGTTTTATCACTCTCTTCAAAATATTAAGACTCACTAATGCCACCTGCAGCAACTGTACTCCACACTAGCTTTCAAAGAATGCTTGAGATATGTAAAGGCGAGCTCACTGAAGCCGCTAATTGCCCTAAATGATAAGCCATGGCGAAAGAGCACTAATTTTAATTGGCAATGTTTAAAACGTGGAATTTTAAAGAGACACGCATGACAGTGCATACAGAAGAACATTCTTGTGTGAATTTTAGTGTATAAAATTACATACTCTCCTAGGCTACAAAAAGAATGCTGTTAGGTAGAAGTGGTCCATTCTGGTTCAAGAAGGTAGTAATCCTTTTTATTTTTTTAAGATGTCTTTTAAATTACATTAGGGAAATGGAGTGTTTCACATTCTTCTTGGAGAGTCCCAAGTCACATGAAGGGGAGTAAAGGTCCTAGGAGAACCTGTAGGACACCCCCATTTTTGGCTCCAGTGAAGGTCATCAACATCATATAGGTCCAGTATTCCATGGAAGACATTTTGGGAAACACTGCTCTACACTAAAAACTATGAAATTTTGTCTGACCGAATTTGTTTAATAAACATTATCATAGTAAAAATTAACAGTTCTATTAGTCATAATGAGTAATAAATGCATTTTGAATAAACAGTTGTAAATATTAATTCAAGCCTTGATTTGCAATATTGAAGGATTCTAAGGGCAAAAAACTGAACAACACAGGAAGCAACAAAAGAAGATGGAAGGAATACACAGAATCACTGTACCAAAAAGAATTGGTCAACATTCAGTCATTTCAGGAGGTAGCATATGATCAAGAACCGATGGTACTAAATGAAGTCCAAGCTACACTGAAGGCACTGGCAAAAGATGAGGCTCCAGGAATTGATGGAATACCAACTGAGATGTTTCAATAAAAGGTGCAACACTGGAAACGCTCACTTGTCTATGCCAAGAAAATTGGAAGACAGCTACCTGGCCAACTGACTAGAAGAGACCCATATTTGTCGCCATTCCAAAGAAATGTGATCCAATGGCACGCAGAAATTATCAAATAATATCATTAATATCACACAAGTAAAATTATGCTGAAGATAATTTAAAAATGGTAGCAGCAGTACATGACAGGGAACTGCCAGAAATTCAAGCTGAATTCAGAAGAGGACGTAGAACAATAGGTATCACTGCTGATGTCAGATGGATCTTGGCTGAAAGCAGAGAATACAAGAAATATGTTTACCTGTGTTTTACTGACTATGCAAAGGCATTCAACTGTGTGGATCATAACAAATTATGGATAACATTGTGAAGAATGGGAATTCCAGAACACT
>NW_004444189.1:1918257-1927423 GCF_000243295.1 Trichechus manatus latirostris
GACACAGTGGCTGCAACAGTGGGCTCAAAGGTAGCAACGACTGTGAGGATGGCGCAGGACCAGGCAATGTTTTGTTCTGTTGTTCATAGGGCCGCTATGAGTTGAAACTGACTGGATAGCACCTAACAACAGCAACAAATATTGATCTTAGGAATTTCAGAATATTTATGATGCTATTTTGGGCACAACGACTCCTTCTTGAATTATCCACAATCAAATCACAGTCACTTTGGTGAACAATAAAGAGAAGATAAATGCTTTCATATAACAAGTAAGTCTCACATAAAGCAACTGAGCAAAAGAAAAGCTGAAATCTCTGGTATTTGGCTGAAGGTTAACAATCTGCAATATATTTATATAAATCAATAAGGAATGTGGCCAGGCTGCCTATAACCCTACACTTGCAAAACAAAAGATCCAGACAGGACATATTTGAACATAAACACTGAAAAATAATTCCAACTGCACGATTCCTTGTGTTGACCAACATTTTGAAACTTTCTACAACTTTTTTTTTTCTTTTTTTTGGTCAGATATTCAGTAAACTGGCAAAAATACCATTTCAATGATTGCATGACTGCAGTTCCATAAGAAAAAAGTTAATTGCACTGTGTTGAATATAGATAAAATATTTCAGGTGACTTTTAGAGAAGAAAATTACTATTCAATATTTATCCATCAAAGCTTTATTTAATGTGATCTAAATGAACAGTCTGTTCAAAAAGCAAGAAAGTGGTTCTCAGCATTTACTATCTGAGTCCAGTTTAGCTGTGCAGAACACCATCCAAAAAAGGCAGATATGTCATTATCATTTCACAATTAAGCCAGCCAAGCCCTTAACTATCCCATAAAGTAAGTTCTCTCCCTGTCTCTATTGTCTTGATCCCCCAGCTGCAAGGCAGAGAACAAACCCTGCCGTCCAGCACAGCACTCTGCTTTCCAGCTGTCCTAGTGATGTAATTATCTCATAACAAAATATCTCTGTGAATTAACTCTGCATCCTACCCATTGTAATCCTTAATGACTGCTTCCTGCTCATGGTCTCAATTTAACTTGCTATTCTGGATCTATTGCATAGGCAAGATGCCTTCATCTAATGGATGGGATTACATCCAATAGGTTTGGGATTTCCAAAGATTACAATTTATAAAGGTCTCCCAAACAACATGCTTTGTAAACACAAGCCCCGTCTTTCCATTGTGGTTTTAATAAAAGGGAAATCTGCATTATTTCTGTGATTAAACTTTGACCTGCCACAGGAAGTTCTATGAGGATTTTTTTCCTGTCACTACTTTTTTTTCCCCATAGTCTTCAATGTTTGGACATCAAATAGTTCAAGAGCTGAAAGATGTTTGGCACAGCTGCCATAGGGCACTTAAAAAAAAAATATCTGAACTAGAGCCAGTCTCTGGAATCGAGAAGACTTTTGTTTTCTCTCTCATCTTCTCCACGACAGTCCACTAAGCACATTCTGTGGCTATAGCTTGTATGCATGAAATACATGTTCACATATCCAAGTTAAAAAAAAAAAACACAACCAGTTGCCATGGAGTCAATTCCACGTGTGTCAGAGTAAAACTGTGCTCCGTAGGGTTTTCAATGGCTGAGCTTTGGAAGCAGATCACCACAACAGCCCTTTCTTCCCAGGCACCCCTGGGGAGACTCAAACTGCCAACCTTTTGATTAGTAGCTAAATGCTTAACCATTTGTGCTACCGAGGGAGTTTTTTTTGCTCATTAAATATGAACTGTGTGTGCACCTATTCTCAATCAACACTGAGTAGCGTAACTCCAAAAGCATTTGCCACCAAGAGTAATGAGCATGCAGCTAGAAGGAAATCACCATTTCAGCATCATTAGTGAACATTACTGAGTGCCTACCATGTGCAGGCACTGTACCAGAGGCTGTAGAGATTCCAGTAGATATAAAGAAGACAAATATTATTTTTAAGAACTCTACTATCTAGTTGGGAGAGAGAAAGCTGACATACAAAAACAGAAGTAATGCTTTATGGCTATGTGGAGCCCAGGTGGCGTAGTGGTTAAGAGCTCGGCTGCTAACCAAAAGGTCGGCAGTTCGAATCCACCAGCCACTCCTTGGAAACCCTATGAGGGCAGTTCTACTCTATCCTACAGGGTTGCTATGAGTTGGAATCGACTTGATAGCAATGAGTTTGGTTTTGGGTTTATATGGCTATGTATTAGTATCAAATAAATTCTATAAACACTATGTACAATTTTATGTATCACGTTAGAGTAAATTCATTCTACATCCAGTGACAGTGGACATCTGTGGATGATCTGTCTTTCCAATATCTGTTACCTCTTCTGGAAAACACACCCTCATTTTTCACCGAGGAATCACTCTTGCCTCACACTCAGGCAATGTGGTTTGTGAAGGAGTGGGTAGGAATGGCATGTGACAAAGAAGGTGACAATGTTTGGTTCAGGGATGGACAGGACCTTGAGAGTCAGCCCCAGGAATTTTGCTAGAACTTCTGGAAGAGAAGAGCTCTCCTTATACTGAGATTACCAAACTAGCAAAGGATAAGCGTGCAGCTGCTGATGGCCATCTTTGCCACTACTTTAGTGAGCCTACCATGGAATGAGACCAATACAGAAGACAGCCAGAGCAGAGAGATGGTAGGCAAGGGATTCTGGAGAATGTTGTTTAAACACCTGGACACACTTGTGCCCATCTATCCATGGATTTCTTAGTTATGTGAGCTAGTCAAGTTGCATTTTTTTGTTTACCCAGCTTGATGTGGATTTTTAATGTTGTTGTTGTTGTTAGATGCCGTCGAGTCAGTTCCGACTCATAGCGACCCCATATAACAGAACAAAACACTGCCTGGTCCTGTACCACCCTCACAATCATTGCGATGTTTGAGCCCACTGTTGCTGCCACTGTGTCAATCCATCTTGCTGAGGGTCTTCCTCTTTTTTGCAGACCCTCTAATTTATCAAGCATGATGTCCTTCTCCAGGGACTGGTCTCTCCTGATAATATGTCGAAAGTACGTGAGACGAAATTTTGCCATCCTCCCTTCTAAAGAGCATTCTGGCTGTACTTCTTCTAAGACAGATTTGTTTATTCTTCTTACAGTCCATGGTATATTCAATATTCTTCGCCTACACCATAATTCAAAGGCATAAATTCTTCTTTGGTCTTCCTTATTCATTGTCCAGCTTTAGCATGCATTTGAGGCAACTGAAAATACCATGGCTTGGGTCAGGCTCACCTTAGTCCTCAAGGTGACATCTTTGCTTTTTAACACTTTAAAGAGGTCTTTTGCAGCACATTTGCCCAGTGCAACACACTGTTTAATTTCTTGACTACTACTTCCATGGTTATTGATTGTGGATCCAAGTAAAATGAAATCCTTGACAGCTTCAATACTTTCTCCATTTATCATGCTGCTGTTTATTGATATGTTTCCTTTATTGTAACAAAAAATTTATTTTCTTTATTACTTATAACAAAAAATCATTCTGGCAAATACACTTAACAAATATTTTAAGTGATTAAATGACTCTGAAACATCCATATCTGATCTTAAATATGTCTTATATATTAAACAAAACGAATTATCCTCAACTGCATAAGAATAGCTGTGTCCTCTTAAGTGACTACAACAGTTCTCGGACATGCTGGGAAAATATTCACCTTAAATGACTACTTCATTAGCATATCCTCCACTCCAGTGCCGCAGCAGAGCAGACTAATTCATCTCTCCCAAAGAGCCATGTAGCTTCCTCTCAGGATTCCTATTGGAGGTTCCTGGTCTGACCACAGAGAAATTTTATGGAGAAAAGCAGAGAAAGGAAAAAGAAGAAAAGACACCCAAGGTCATCACACATAGCAGTATGAATGTAGAACAGCAAAGGACTCAGTGGGTGAGAGGAAGTGAGGAGGAAAAAAGAAGTACTTAAAAATAATACAGAGATACAGTATTCAATTAATTTCAAGGTTGAATCAATGCTCCTCTGAATGTTCTCCTGAAATCCTCAGTTAAATAACCTCCCTTCTCTACTAGCTACTGCTGGAAAGTGGAAATGCACATGAACATCAGATCAATTTCAAAGCAGGGAAAACCACTATGCGTTCATACCGCTAAGTTTAAGGCTACCATAATCTGACAAGTGCATGCAAAGCCAACACCTTTTATTAAGTTGTCATTTTACTCCTATAGCCTTAAGGAGAATATTCTTAAGTTTCATAGTTCATCTTCTTCTAGCTTGTCTTCAGAGTTGCTACTAATTTAGTTTCAACATCTACCTACATATACTTGGCACTGTGGTTCTATGAGTTATTATCTTCTGTATCCATTAACAAAAAAATGTTTTGCACATTAAACAGGAATCCCCCAATCTTGGGAAGTTTACAAGACGTGACTTGAACTACAGTAAATACTGAAAATAGAGCAAACAATAAAACTTGTGTATATGCAAACACATTCCTACCACATGATCAGCAACAAAGTTGTGTACAATGCGCTAGGCCCCAAATAAGCTATTTGGGATGTCTTAATGGGTATACAGGATGGCTATATATGGCTCTGCTAATATTCAAGATGAATTCCTGAAACAGACATTAAATTACAGAATTCAGATTTCTTCCACAGTATTACAGCAAGCACTAGAAGTACTCTTGCATTTGCAAACACAATTCTTCAAACTGCTCATGCCTTTTGTCCGAATGAAAGGCAGAGAAAAGAATTAGGTAGTAGTGTCACTCTGTTATGCTACATGTTAATATGGAAAAGGGGAAACATTATTTTAGTGCTAAAACAATCAGGGAAAATCATAAAACATTTGTTCTCTTATAGGGACGAGAATGGTAGCAAGGGCAAAATATTCAATACGTGAATTCTGAGTCACCATGTGAATCATTATCTCCCCAAAGACAAAAGAAAAAAAAAAAAAAAACACAGACAGCTGAACAATGATGAGTTGATCCTTTTGCTAAGAGTCCAGTTCAAAAGTAGTTTTGGAAGTTCAAACAGAACATAAAGCCAACTCTACACAAAGAAGATACCTGCCAATTGAGAAAATAAGGGATTATTAGCAGATCTAAATCAGAATAAACACTGATTCACTAACCCCAGCTATAGCTCAGGAAATGAGAGACTACCCGCTTACCTCTTGAGGTCTCTACCTGGACACAGTTAACTAAATTTTAGCCTTTTCCTAAGGGGAGACCTGGTGGCACAGTGATTAAGAGCTTGGCTGCTAACAAAAAAGTCGGCAGCTGGAATTCACCAGCCGCACTTTTGAAATCCTACGGGGAAGTTCTACTCCGTCCTATAGGGTCACTATGAGTCGGAATGGACTCGATGGCAATGAGTTTTTTCCTAAGAAGCCCCGGTAGAGCAACGGATAAGTGCTCGACTACTAACCGAAAGGCTGGTGGTTTGAACCCAGGCGTTCTGCGGGAGAAAGATCTCGCGATCTGCTTCCGTAAAGCATTACAGACAAGAAAACCCCATGGGAAGTTCTACTCTGCCACACAGGATCACTAGGAGTAAGAATCAACTCAATGGCACCCAACATATCCATACATAAAATATTGTTTGTCCATAAAAAAGAATGAAGTACAGATACACGCTACAACATGAATGAACCTTGAAAACATTATGCCAAGTGAAAGAAGCCAGTCACAAAGGACCACATGGTATATGATTCCATTTATAGGAAATTTCTAAGATAGGCAAATCTATAGAGACAAAAAGCAGATTAGTGGTAATCTACTTCTGAAGATTCAGCCATTGAAAAACTCTATGGAGCACAGTTCTACTCTGAGACACAGGGGTTACCATGAGTCAGAGTCAACTCGATGGCAACTGGTTTTTTTAAAATTGTATCTCAATAAAGTTGATTTAAAAGAAAAAAAAAAAAAAGGTGGGGGAAAGAAACAGCCACAGAGATGTTTAGAGATTTGTCTAGGGCACAGGGACAGTAAGTGGTGGAGATGGGATTTGAAGTCAGCCAGTCTGGCACCAGAGTCTGATTTCCTAATCATTCTGCAATCCTACCTCTTTATGAAGTATAGCATTTAGGGCTGCAGTAAGCAGGGACCAGTGATGCAGGGAGCTCTCTGTGGCAAAAAAGGCATACTGCTGACAGGGATCGTGGGCATGCCAATCCCAAAATGTCTTTGGTAAACTTGGAAATCCCAGTATACCCTTTACATGCTGGGCTAAAAAAAAATGTGTTCAGAAAATTCACAGGAAAAATTTAAAAAAGAGGATCAGTGATCCCTTAAACCCTTTTATGTCCTTCACTTGATTTGTTAGAAAAATGATAGGATTCAATTTACTTAACAGACTTTGAAAAAGATATTCTGATCTCCAACATATGAGTTAAGTGATATTTTTTCAAGTAAAGTGAACAGCTCTGGCTTGAGTCAGATAGAGTGCAGGAACATTCTGGACAACTTTCAACATTCAGTTCTGTCTCTATTTCTGACCTGTAAAAGCCCTGTTCTCCAGCTTTGGGCCTCTCTTGAGGAAAAACAACTAATCAGTCAAAACTAGGCAGCCGTCTGTGATGAAGACTCTCTGCTGGGTCTTTGAAAAAAAAAAAAAGAAACCAAACAAGTTTCACCTACAATATAAAGCTGAAAATCTTCCATAATCACATCCTTACTAGGTAAGTAAATTTACACCAGCACTAATTCACTCAGGTACTTATTATTAGGTTCTTATCGAATAAAACAACCACTGAAGTTAGTTCCTTTTTAGGAAACACAAATGACCATGAACATATGTGAAAACGTTAAACCTTACTAGGAAGTTAAAGAAACAAAAATGAAAACATCAGTGACAAACTGTTGAAGCCTTTCATACTGAGTTAAAAAAAAATTTAAATGCTAAAATATCACAGTGTTTGTGATGGTTGGTAAAAATGGGCTCACATAAGAAGGAAACCAGAGATTCAGAGAAGAAAGCAGTCTATATCAACTAAGGCCTCATCTACCTTCAGACCAGAAGAACTAGATGGTGCCTGACCACCGCTACCAACCGTTCTGATCAGGGCCACAATAGATGGATCCTGACACAACGGGATAAAAATGTGGAACAGAACTAAATTCTTAAAAAGTCCAGACTTACTGGACCATTTGAGATTAGAGGATTCCCCGAAACTATCGCCCTGAGATACCCTTTAACCAAATTATACCTCTAGGTCACCTTTTAGCCAAATAATAAATTGGCTCATAAAAGAATATCACCCATGAGTAATGAGCTCTTTTAAAAAACATCTATGTGAGACCAAATGGTGAAAAATTACTCTAAAGCACAGATGAGAAGGTAAGGGGACAGGGAAACTAGAGTACTGGAAATGGTAAAACCAGAATGGAATGAATGAGAATGATGACACATTGTGGAAAATGTAACCAATATCACTGAATAATTTGTGTAGAAATTGTTAAACGGGAGCCTAATTTGCTGTGTAAACTTTCACCTTAAACACAATAAAATATATATATATATTTTTTAAAAAGGTCCACATCATTGTGGGAGTACAGATTGGTAAAAACCTTTCTGGTAATCTATATACCATGTAACCCTTAAAATGATGATACAGATCTATATTTATTGAGCATGGAAAGGCATTCATAATACATCATTAAAAGAAAATACAGGTTTCAAAAGAGTATGCACAGTATGATCACATATGTAGATAAAATGGTAGAAGGCTAAATCAAGATGCTAACAGTGATCAACTCTGGGTGACAAGATTACAAATGAATTGTGTTCTCTGCTAATTGCACATCTGAACTTTCTGCAATGAGAACCTACAAATTTTTAATAAGAAAATAAATCACCATTTTAAAAAGAATTATAAAAAGTCTTTTCTCATTCAAGGTCTCTTTGTTGTCACCCATGTGCTTTTCTTCAAACTGCACCTCTGAGTTAATGAGAAAATCCTGATCATCAATCCTGGAAAGATAGTTTTTTTAATTAAATATTTAATAGACAAGTTCTTAATTTTCTTCTAGAAAAAATAAATAATATCTTAACTATTTTGGCCTGATTGAAGGCATATAATTTTCAATCCTCTCCCAATATGGAATGACTCTATAAAAAAGAATATTGGAAAATTGAAATTATTTTCCTGATTTCTGGCTAATAGGCCAAAAGTAAGAAAATTATAATGAAACAAAAGAAAAATAAAGTCTTCAACTTACTCTAATGTTCATTATATAAGCCAATAAAAAATCCTGCAAGGTAGAATTATGGAATTTTTTAAGTAGTGGGAAATGTAGAGATTACCTAGTTCTGTAAAGCTATCTTACAGATGAGGAAACAGAGCTAAGAGAACAGAGAATGGCAAAGCTAATGAAGGCACAGGACACCCCAGTCTCACTACAGTGCCCTCCGTAATACAGCATGGTATATTAAGTGCGGAGAGTAGGGGAAAGTAACCAAAAAAATTAAAGCATAGGTGTTTTTTTTTTCCTTAAGCCTTAAAAAAAATAAAAAAAAAAAACCTAACATTTTAAAATTAAATCTATTCTATCAAAATTTCCAGGAACTATGAGTTGGAATCGACTTGACAGCAACAGGTTTGGGTTTTTTGGGTTTGGATTACGTTAAGAACTAGGAAAAATTCTATAAATATATTTAAGAACAGTTAAATTATATTAAAAGATTAGAAAGCAGAACATAATAGGAAACATTAAAAGAATTGTTATCTCTATCAACTGCTAAACTTATGGACCTAAAATTAAGTTGTTTTGTTCAGGTGTAAAAACTTTTTTTTTTTATTATGGTATATATATGTATATAGGTAACAAAACATTTGCCCTTCCAACAATCTTCACATGTACAGTTCACTGACTTTAAATATGTTCATCACGTTGTTCAGCCATCATCATTCCCAAATTTTTCCATCAACCTTAACAGAAACTTTGTGTCCTATAAGCATTGTCTTCCTTTCCCCCTTCCTCCTGCCCACCCCTAGTAACCACTAGTAAGCTTTGATTTCTATGCACTTAAGGTGTAAAAGCTTTTAAAAATAAATCAATTTTATTTTAGAGCTTGACCTTTGCTCTAGGAGCTCCTCCTCCAAGGCAGACTGTGATGGTTAAGACTGTGTGTCACCTTGGCTGGGCCATGATTCTCCGTGTTTTAATGTAATCACTCCCATGATTGAATATACTGT
>NW_004444189.1:1927645-1938764 GCF_000243295.1 Trichechus manatus latirostris
CAGCTGTGTGACTTGGGAGAAGCCTCTACCCTGATCTATGGACTTGGGACGTTCTAGCCTCTACAATTGCGTGAGCTGTTTCCTTGATATAATCTCTCTCTATATATATATTTATACACTTTACTGGTTTTGCTTCTCTAGAGAACCCAGCCTAAGACACAGACTTTGGAAGAGAACCACAGGAACACCTCATACTTGGCAACTATTAGCCAACTAAGTTATTCTGGATACCTAACTCTTATCCATTTCAAACCCCCAAACTATTTTTTTTTAATTGAAGTTTTTAATGGAACTCTTTGCAGTATGTATTGAACATCTTGTTGACTTTTTAAGCACAGTATATTCACCAAGTTCTACTGATGAGTGATTCGTGGTCATTATTATCATTAAATTATGATCATTTAATTCAGGGCCATTATCATGAGCATCTGAATGTCTACTAGGCAAATGAAGATGAGGCACATCTGGTTTCTACCCTCAGGGAGCTTACAATCTTAGGCTCTGACAGACTGAGGTCTTTAGGATTTATTTTCAGTTTTCCAGTCCTCTTTAACTGTCAGGCTGATCATGCACCCAGTTTGTATTTTGGTCAGTGTGTCAGTCTTGAGAAGTTCCTCCATGTTCTTATTTTCTATTTCTGATTTGATGATGAAAGGGAAACCTGACAGTCAAGGTTGTTAGAACTGTAATTAAAATAAGAGTAAACAAGTTGTCAGTGAAGAGCCTTTGGTAAACAACCCTTAGTGCATGCACTTTATAACAACTCTTACGGATAAAACCATTTTGTCCCTTCAGTTCGTCTCCTGGTTTGGATTCTGTTGTGATTCTCTTAAGTTGCTAAGTTATCGTTTATCAATTTCCTTCTGTTTTGAATAGACATCCTTCTAAGAATGCAGCCAAATTCTTGGGTTTGATTCCCACTTAGTCCAGTTGGCTTTAAAGTAGACTGCATCTATATACTAAGATATCTCAGACAACCTAACGTATACCCATTCGTAACAAACGAGCCCAGAGAAGAGTGGGAACGAACGGGTGCACGGTGGTAGCATTTCTGAAAAAACTTCAAGTGTCCGAGTGTGACACATGGCCAAGGTTTCATCATTACATGTGAAAGTCAGCACATTAATACAACACGAAAATTTTTGCTCTGATTACTAAATTTCTAAAGTGTACTGATATTCACAGTGCCACGTTTCATTTTATTTTTTTGCTCAAGGCATTCCCCCCTATTTTGTAGTAATTTCAATGAAAGAAGCTGGTACCCACAATCTTTGCTGATTTGCAAATATTTTTACTGACCTCAATCTTCCAATAACAACAAAAACCCGTATGGATTAAGGATTTACATAATATGGAAAGTCTTATATATTAATTGTTCTTTATCTTAAATGAGAAAAGAAAGCTCTTCTTGTTAACCAGCACACATATTTTGAATACCATCTAAATATTTGCTGAACTGAATTGCAAAGTAGCCTTATAACTCATTCTCTTACAAGCAGACTGGAAGGTTTCAACGGCAAATATACAGAAAGACAGAAAACAATTGTAGAAGGTGAACATAACCTGGACACCACAACCAGACAGCATAGTGTGTAAGGGTCAGAGCGTGTCTCCTCATCCCACCTCACTCACAAACAATAGCCAGTGCTTCTCTGAGCGTGGGCCTCAGATCTACGCACCAGAAACTCCTGGGGTACTTGTTAAAATGCAGATTCTAGGACTTCACTTGGATATAGTCCAGAAACTTGCATTTTTAAAATATACAAATAAAAATTTTTAGGTACAATAAAATTTGAGAGCTGTGTTATAGTCAATCTTACTTATGAACATAGGCGTAAAATTCTAAACAATATCAACAAGTCTACTTCAACAGCATATTAAAATAATAATCCATCATGATCAAGTATGTTCCCTAGGGAGAAGAAACCAGTTCAATATTAGGAAATCTTTTAATATAATCTACTATCTTAACAGATTAAGAAAGAAACAAACATAGACTCATCTCAAAAGGTCAGAAAAAGGCAAATGATAAAATTCCACATCCATTTCTAATTGAAAAGAAAAGTAAAAACTTAGCAAATAAGGACTAGAAGAAACAAACTCTCTTATGATAATTGCCAACCAAACTACAGCAAACATACTTAATACCAAAGTTTCAAAGCTTTCCCATTGAAATTAAGAAAGAAAAAGGTTTCCATTAATCCTTGCTGCTAATGAGAACTGTACTGGAAGTCGTAGCCAATGAATAAAAAGAAAAAGAAGTAAGATTAAAACATTGGGAAGGAAGAAAAAAATCACTGGCATGTATGACTGTCTACCTCAAAATGGTCAAGCTATTAGAATAATAATTATCAGGTTGACTAAATATAAGATCAACATGTAAAAAACCAGCAGCTTTCTTACACACCAGCAAAAAATGATTTGGAAAGTAAAATGCTATTAATTCAAACTAGGTTGTTATAAGTTTAAGACGTTAATTCTAATTTCCGGGGCAACCACTAAGAAATTCTTTGTTTTGAAACTGTTTTCATAACCTGAGGAAAATTTTCCAGTATATTTTCTCTGTATCTTTAGAGCCCCTAAGTTAACTTGGGGCTCTACCAGCGACTTTACATATACTAACTCATTGAATTCTTTCAATATCCCCATAAAGTAGATACTATTATTCCCATTTTATAGATGAAGAAGCTGAGATTCAGAAGGTAATTTGTCCAGGGTCATAGAGCTGATAAGAGGCAGAACCTGGGTTCAAATCCAAAACCTTCACAGGCCTTTCTCTCCTCCTTGATCTGGACTCTCAATAGCTAGAGTTCTAGCCAAAAAAGTTGTTTAGTTCGAACCCACCCAGAGGAGCCTCAGAAGATGGGCCTGATGATCTGCTTCTACAAGGTCACACCCTAGAAAACCCTATGGAGTAGTTCTACTCTGCACACATGGGGTCGTCATGAATCAGAATCAACTCCACTGCAACTAACAATAACAACAAATAAGAGAAATAAAGACGGGTATCTAACCTAGACCTGCAGGAAAAGGTTTGTAGAGGAAGTGATCATTGAACTCTTTGAGAATCAGTAGTTACCCAAGCAAGTAGCAAAGAAAAGGAACTCAGTATCAAGACAAAGTGTCAGAAGAGGACAGCAAGAAGTCCATTGGAGAGAATGCTTACATTACATAAGGAACCTTTATCCTACAGAAAATGGGATTCTACTTTTGATTTTTAAATAGCTCACTCTGATGGGTATGGATAAGGGGACTAGTGGCAGGAAGACCAGTAAGGAGTCTGTTGCTAGAGTAGTACAGAGAAAATAAAGAGGGCCTGTCCTAAGGAACTGGCAGCAAGGATGGAGAGGAGAGTACAGATTCCAGAAATATTTAGGAGGTTGAATTGGCAGGAATTGCTAAGTGTCTGAATGTGGAGGGGTAGGGAGGAAGCCAAGGATGACTCACAGGCTTTTGACTTTGGGGACTTGGTGCCACCCCCATGAGATGCAGCAGTGTTCCCAGACCTTTGGTTTTCAGGGACTTGTAAAATTTCCAACAAATTTACGGCTCTGACAAAAAGTCGCCAACTAAAGACACAAATATTCTCTACCATCTACTATCAACACCATTTAACAAGGAAAGTGTATTTTAACACTCAAGAAGTGAACAGATTTAGCTTTATGAAAATTTCACCACAAGGCCCTTATTTTTCTAATTTCATCACAGATGAGGGAAAATTGGTACCAGGCCTCAGACCACACTGGGAAGCCCTGAGATGGAGATATACGAGAAGGAGTCAGTTCAGCAGTAAAATGATGAGCTGAGGCACAAGAACACACAGCCCCTCCCTCACTAACTCTACTGCCCTATTGGGAAATAGATCCCGTATATGTTAAGAGTCGTAAAAGAGTTCAGGAGGTTACAGAAGCCCTGAAGAAGAGTCACTCAACTGTACCTAGAGGGGAAGTAGCTGAGGAGCTGAGTCTCAAAGGACCATCTGGAATTTGCCAGATAAATAAAGAAAGTTTGGCATGGTCCTGGCAGACAGAACGGTATGTCCAAAGGTATGTAGGTAGGCAAGAAAATTCATATTTGGGGAATTGCGGATAGTCTGGCATGATTTGGTGAATATCTTGGAAAATGGCAAGGGAACAGCTGGAACAGCACACAGAAGCAAAATTACGAAGTGTTTGCTAATCTAGGCTAAGAAGTCTGCAAGTTATCTTACGGACATTGGGGAAGAACCTAAGAACTTCACAGTGGGCAATGCTGCCAAGGCCAGATTTGCCACTTGGAAATATCATTCCAGCTGTAGAATGTAAGTTGGATTGTAAGGTAATGAAATTGAAAGTGAAGAAAACAGATACGAAGTGTCTGCAAAAGCCCAGGTTACAAAATATAGATTGAATACAGAAAAAGGAGAAGCAGAGAAAGAGGAACACAACCAACAAATATTTACTAAGCATCTACACTCTTCAGAGGATGATGCAGTCAATGAGACAAGATCCCTGCTCTCTTAGAGCTTATTTTCTATTATCATTAAACAAAAAAAAAATACACTTTATATAATGTTTTGCAATTTTTTAAATTTAACAATGTACCAAATGTTTTCAGATGTCAATATATACCTATATTATCATTTTAAGTTGTACTGAATAAAATTGCTTATGTAATATTTTAAAATTTATATGTAATTTATTGAACTATTCCCCTATTATTGGACATTAAGTTTTTCCAATGTTATGCTATTTTGTACAAAATGCTATAATGCACACGTATCCCTGTAACACTGGCTCATTATTTTCTTATGATAAATTCCTAGAAATGGCACTGCAAAATCAAAAGGTAAGGTACAACAACTGGTCTCTATTCACCTGGAGCAACAGAAGAGTGTCAGAAATAGGAGCAGGAAATGGAATGCATGGTTAACTGCCTCCATGAACAAGTGCTTCCCTTGTCATGAGACCAGAACTAGATGGTGTCTGGCTATTATTACTAAACATTTTGATCAAAGAGCCTATAGATAATCTTAATCAAAATGGGGGAAAAATGAGGACTAGAATTTCAAATCCTCATAGAATCTCAACTTTCTGGAGCCACTGAGGCTGGATGAACCCCTGAAACTACTGCCCTGAGATAATCTTTAAACAAACCAAAAATATCCCTCGAGGTCTTCTTTCAACCAAACAATAGCTTAGCTTATTTAGTAAAGAATGCCTGCTTTAAGCATTGTGCTCTTTTAAAAAACAATCTATAAGGGATCAAATTGACAACACCAAATCAAAAGGTCAGACAGTAAAGTTAGGAGGCAGTGAGTTTATGTTAATGGAGGAGGAACAATTTGGAAAAGGTGGGTGAGAATGGTTGCATGACTTGAAGAATGTAATCAATGTCACTGAATTGTACATGTAGAAATTGTTGAACTGGTGTATGTTTTGCTGTGTATATTTTCAGCAACAAATAAAAATAAATCAAAAGGTATGCACTTTTCTGTATCAAGATATATACACTTTTTAAAAGTTCTAGACTACATCAACTTTAAAAAAAAACACAGGAAGTCAACATGACTTGATCAAGGCAAAGTCATACAAGCTTCCTAGACACATCCGAACACTCTGAGGGACTGAGGGACTGGGGCTGATGGCTGGGGACCATGGTTTCGGGGGACATCTAGGTCAAATGGCATAATATAGTTCATAAGGAAAACATTCAACATCCTACTTTGGTGAGTAGCATCTGCAGTCTTAAAAACTTGTGAGTGGCCATCTGAGATATATCTACTGATCCCATCCTGTCTGGAGCAAAGAAGAATGAATAAAACCAAAGACACAAGGAAAATATTAGTCTAAAGGATTAACGGATCACATGAACCACAACTTCCACCAGCCTGAGACTAGAAGGAATAGATGGTGCCCAGCTACCACCACCGACCACTCTGACAGGGACCACAACAGAAGGTTCTGAACAGAGCAGGAGAAAAAAATGTAGAACAAAATTCAAATTCACAAAAAAAGACCAGACTTACTGGTCTTACAGAGACTGGAGGGACCTCCAAGACTACGGCCCCAGGTTACCCTGCTAATTCAGAACCTAAGCCACTCCTGAAGTCTACCTTTCGGCCAAAGATTAGACAGGCCTACGAAACGAGCAATAACACATGTGAGGAACGTGCTTCTTAGTTCAATCAAGTATATGAGACCAAATGGGCAATACCTGCCCAAAAGCAAAGACAAGAAGGCAGGAATGGACAGGAAAACTGGACAAATGGACACAGGGAACCGGGGCAGAAAAGGAAAGGGGAAGAGTGCTGATACAAAGCAGGGACTGCAACTAATGTCACAAAACAACATATGTATAAATTTTTGAATGAGAAACTAATCTGTGCTGTAAACTTTCATCTTAAGCACGATAAAACTAAAAACAAAAAACCTGTTCTCTCCCCCCAAGAAAGAAATGCAATCAGAGAAAATAAAATAAAAAACTTTTATGCTATAAATGACACCACCAATAAAGTAAAAAGATAACCAAAGAATGGGAGAAAATATTTGCAAATCACATGTCTGATAAGGAACCTATACCCAGATATATAAAAAACTCTTGCAGCTCAATAATAAAAAGACAAATAACCCAATTGAAAAATAGGCAAAAGGAGATCTGAATAGGCATTTCTCAGGAGATATACAAAAGGTCAATTACCACATGAAAAAATGTTCAATATCATTAGTCATTAGGTAAATACAAATCAGAACCACAATGAAATACCTACTTCATACCCACTACGATGGCTAAAATTAAAAACTCAATAATAAGTGTTGGCCAGGATGTAGAGAAACTGGGACCCTCATATACTGCTGGGGGGAATGTAAAATGGTGCAGTTGCTTTGGAAAACAGTCTGGCATTTCCTCAGTTAAACACAGAGTTATCATATGACCCAGCAATTCCACTCTTAGGTATACACTCAGGAGAAATTAAAACCTAGGCCCCGACGAAAACTTGTACACAAATGTTTATAGCAGCATTATTTATAACAGACCAAAAGCAGAAACAACCAAACGTCCATCAACTAAGAAATGGATAAACAAAATATGGTGTTACCATACAATGGAATATTATTCAGCAAATAAAAAAGGAATGCTACAATATGGAAGACCCTCGAAAATATCATGCTAACTGAAAGAAGCCAATCACAAAAGACTACACATTGTATAAATCCATTTATATGAAATGTCTAGAATACACAAATCTACAGAAACAGAAATTTAGTAACTGAAGGGGCTAGGATTTGAGCTTAGACATTCCGGCTTGAGAACCCTCTTTCCTAATCACTGCATACTCCATTCTGTGGCTTATTAGAACCTTCATGATCTTGTCCCTACTTACCACTCCAGCCTCACCTTTTAACTGGATTCTATCCATCCTGAAACACTTGACATTTCCCAAAATGTGCTGTAGTTTCTGTGCCTCTGTGCCTTGACATAAGCTGTTACCTCTTCCTAAAAAGTTCTCCTTTTCCCTGTCCATCTGGTGACCTTCTACTCATCCTCAAAGACTCAGTTCTGGGGTGAACATCCTCTGTGCTCCTAATTGGTCTTCCTTCCAACTTTCTCACTCACAAAGCCAGTACACCTCCATGTTTCCATAATGGACCTGACTCACTGTAGGCGCTCAGCCACAATTGTTTAATGAATAGATGAATAAAAACATTCAACTGTCCTATAAGAGAGTGCACTGTATTTTCTGAGACAGACTCTAGTCATTCAGAGCCACGTCCGATAAATTAAGCAGGTGATCAAGCTGAGTAATATTCTTTTGGGTCCAAAAAAGAGGTGTGATAATAAAGTAAAGATGTTGATTTTTTCATCTGGCTCCTAAAAACAGTTCTTGTGAAGACAATTACAAGAGTCTGAAAATGTTTTGTTCAATTATAGCAGAGCCAGAAAAACTGGACTGTCTCCCAAAGAACAAGATATACTTGGTCATATAAGTTTTGGTATGGCATATTTTGTTCTCTTTCTTTGTCTCATTACTTTAGAGTCACACAATATAACACAATAACACTTTTATTAAACATAGTCCATTTCCTAAAGAGCAAACCTCTAAATAAGTTATCCCCATTTCTTTCCTCATGCTTTCTTTCCTGGGTAACTGTCCTGACATGCTAAAAAAAATTATTAGAAGGGTGATTTTGCTTATTTCCAAAGAGGGAAGCAATTTGCTACTCTTTAATTTAAAACTACCCTTAAATCCAAGGAATGTCTGGCTCATGAAAGAAAACACCAAGTCCAGAATCGATTAACTTGTGATCCAGAGCCTTCAAAGCAATTTACATTCAATATACATTTGAGTTCCTTTAGCTGTCAGAGTAAAGGTTAAATTCCCTGTGTATCTTGCCAGTACAAAAGTATACTTAGACTAAAACTAGGTCACAAAACATTTTAGAACAACAATATGTTTTACTCTTCCAACACTCTGAGAAATTTCTAAGAAACCACAGAAAGAAATTACAGAAAGCAAGCTTCTGAAAAAAACAACTTCATACCCTAAATCATGTGCTAGATAAGCCCCGCCCCAATTTGGATGTAGGGCACTATCTCAAACAATAGAAGATAACTAACTTGCGCCACAGCACACATTCAATCACACTGTTTCGTCCATGTCTAAATCTCGATATATCAGTAAGCCAATCTGTATTTTACCTTCCTTCAAAGATTTTGCTCATTCTGTAAACGTACAAATATCCAGATATTTAATTTAACCAGTTTCTCTTATGTCAGAAATTTATAGATTTTTACATTATGCATTTGGTTATGTACAAAGGTTAGGTCCAAGCATTAGTCCAGTAAGTACACATCTGTTAATGTTGGTAACTAGTGTTTCTTTGCTGTTAGCAAGATGTTACTCTACTAAGTCCACCCTCATATTATCTTAGACATCGGCATTGAGCATACAGTCACTCTCTGCAGAATACCCACTGAACTAAGATGGGAAATGGTAAACGCAGAGCAATGCTATCAAATAAAGAATAAAAGCAACATCACCAGCAGCTGAAATTAATTTGAAAAAAGACATCCCATCCTTAAAAAAAAAACTAAAGAGAATTTTACTTGGAATATGTCAGTTTAGCGGAATGAACAATAAGAGTTTTAAAAAATGTAACATTAAGAATAAATATATTTACACAATTTTTATCTCTTTGTTAGAAGTAAAACCAAAAAACAAAATTGGCTATGTAGCCCTCTTTAACTAGCATAGAGAAATCAGAAGATAACAAGTAGTTTTATGAGATCATAGCTTTTACTGACTTGTTTCTAGATGCCAAAATGATAACAAACCAGATACGTTTCAGCCTCTTCTTAGTCTTTTTAATTATTTCCATAGAATAATTGGAGAAAAAAATCATATTTTACCAGTTACTAAATGCATAAATAACATCATATTAATTCTGAACTTCCTTTGATATTTCACTTCTTTTCTTTGTTTTTTGGATGTACACTAAATTTCTCTTTCAGAATTAACTAATGGTTTCTGAAAGAAAACTCTGAGTTGGTAAGAACGGGAAGTTTTTCCCTATATATATAATTTTTTTAGACATTCAATAAAAAGTTATCTTTCCAACAAAATTTTAAAACCTCCAAATAAGAGTACAATTTATAGTTTAGTATCTGTTTAACCATGGAAATAAATAAAATAATGCAGAACTATAAAATACTCCTAAAATTTACACTAGTTAAATTTTTTTTCAAACACTACTATCAAATAATGTGCTAAAAACTGGTATCTAAGAGGTTAGTTTTAGTCAGGGAAGTTATGTCAATGAACAGACATGAAAGTATCTGTAAAGAGGATATGGGCCATATAACATAGTAACCCATGAACCAAATTAAAGGAAAAACTCTAGAGATTTAAGTAGGCAAAATAAAAATGTGGGTGATAAGGATTAGTTATCAGTAGAAAACTTCCAAGAGACTATGACCACTCGAAATCCAATGCACTTGGCTATGATGTAATCATAGCACAATGTAATCAATCGAATAGCACTTCCACAGAAAGCTTATATTTTATCCAGGGCTTCAGACTGGAACAGAACCTAAAACCAAGACCATAAAACCCCAAAATTTTTGCCGGAGTGAAATTAAAAAATTAAGAAAAAACTTTTTTCTGAACCCGAACCAAAACAGAAAACCGTTATTTCCTTTGTTCCACTATTTTCAGTTCAATGATAATTTGAAAAGTTTAAGCAAGGCCACTGGACCATTTATGTTTAATTTTCATCTGGCACCCATGTATGCCGAATGCTTCTCTGGCACATGGCTGGTAAGGGCACAGTTCACTGCTTCAGCAAGTGATGTTTCACAGCCCCACTATAGGTGAGTACTGCTGTTACACGAGATGATTCACAAACCAGTCAGAAGTCATGCTTGACTTCTCTCACAGTAACGCAAGCTGTGCCTACTGAAGATGTGAGAAATGCTTGGCGACTGAGAACACTCAGTCGGAAATCTGAAATTGCTGGTTAAACTGCATCGAGTTCTGAACAGAGTTTCACGTGAACTGAAATTTGTGAGTGTAAACACTTTAAACGTACATTTATTCACATCTTTTAAGCGTGATGTTTCAATTCAAGAAATAGAAAATAGTGTGTAATTTTTGGATGGTTCCATTCTTGTATTCGACCTCGATTTAAATGTACCATCACACATTGTTTGTACTTATATGTTTAAATTTGATATTTATCGCACAAATTGAAATGGTAACAAACTTCAGCAACTAGCAGAAGCAAATTAATGTTTCAATTGTGATGTACTGTTATTTCACTGAAAACAACTTGGTGGTATCACTAGAAGTGAGACTTTTCTTCAAAAAGCGCTGGATAAAAGTGTACAAGAATGTTGTAAAGTAGGACTTTGAAAGGAAGAAATCGGCAAATCTTGCAAATGTAAAACTGAAGTTATTCCAATTTTTCTAGTATACTGACAATACATGGCTAGAAGCATTTTAATACGTACTGGCTCTACTTCATTTCTACAAATGTATTTATGCATTCTTTTCTCTTTACATTATCAAAGCCTGTCATGGATTGAATTGTGTTTCCCAAAAATATCTGTCAACTTGGTTAGGTCATGATTCCCAGTACTG
>NW_004444189.1:1940961-1941888 GCF_000243295.1 Trichechus manatus latirostris
TGAGAATTTTTTATGTATGAAAAGATTGACAATAAAAGCACGTGTAAAATTTGCAACAGATATGGTTGGAGATCATGCAGCAAATTTAGAGAGGCACCTGAAACGTCACCACACAGATGAATACAATGCAGTGCAAAGCAAGAAGACAAAGAAGATTAAAGAAAGTGTAAGTGTCAGAAGTGTTCCAAATAAGCAACAAAAAACATTAGACAAGTCTGCCGTTCCAGAATGCCTTAAGGTGAAATTGGATAAACAATTGTTGATGAATGTGTTGAATTACTTACTGTTAACAGTTGTTTGTTTAATTGAATATTCAGGATTCTGTAAAATTTTAAATAGAATTATTGCTTCAATTGGTCAAAAAGTTTTAATCAACTCAGAGAATATTAGGAAAATGATACCTCATATGTCCTTAAAACTTAGCTCCAAAATTAGTAGAGTCTAGAAAAACAAATATTCTCTTTGAAAGTGGATGTTTCCAGCAGACTGAGTGGGTCAATTCTAGGAATTAATGTTCAGTTTGCACAAGACAGTAAGATACCTCTGTTGACACTGTGACTGAAAGAATTAAAAGACACATGGGTCTGTACATAAAAAACACTGTGTATCAAATTTTAGAGAAGTAAAATTGATTTACAACAGGTTTATTTTGGATAATGATTCTAATATGATTAAATTTGTTGATTTGCTCAGAAATTAAAGGAAATCGAACGGCAAATGTCAGGGCAAAACGACAAGTTTGATGACTCTGATTTAGTGCACTTTGACTTGCGAACATTAACCATCACAGGGTGCGGTGAAAGTGACAAGGTTTATAAGAAAAGACTGACTGGTATAAAGTGTGCTACACACACGTCCATTAGTTATTAAAGACGCAATAAAGGACACAGACTTGGAAGAATTTTTAGTAGAATGTCATGAACTCAT
>NW_004444189.1:1943106-1945452 GCF_000243295.1 Trichechus manatus latirostris
CTGAATTAAATCTATATTTGTAAATAAAATGATTGTTTTATGCAATGTTAATGGCAATTCTTCAGCTTAGAACTAGGATGAATTTTAAAGTATTACTTTATTGCACTTTGCCTTTATGTATTGATGTATTAGGTATGATAGCACACTTTGTAGTTCTAGTATTTTGCGAATAAATTCTTATCAATTTTATGTGACTTTTGTTAGTGAAATGCTGCCTTCATCAAAATTAAGTTTGTCTTCAGTGGATTTTATAGTACTAAGTTGAGAACTTCCTACTAAGAAAGTATTTTGAATCTTCAATTTAATATTTACACAGTATGTTAGGAGCATTTTTATAACAATACTATTTTTATTTTGTTTTTTTCCACACAAAACATGTACAGCTTTATTCATAATAGCCCCAAACTGGAGACAACCCAAATGCCCATCAATAGGTAAAGGAACAGTTTTTTTTTTTTTTTAACTAAAAAAATTTTTTTTGGAACATTTTATTATTGTTTAGGTGAAAGTTTCAGAGCAAATTAGTTTTCCATTCAATTTCTACACAGCTTGCTTCATGACATTGGTTGCAAACCCCTGAATATGTCAGCACTCTCCTTCCTTCCTCCCTGGGTTCCTTGTGTTCATTTGCCCAGCTTTCCTGCCCCTACCATCCTTCTGAACTTTGCTTTTAGGTAAATGATGCCCTTTAGGTCTCATACAGTTGATTATTCTGAGGTATACATTCCTCACTGGTGTTACTGTTCATTTTATAGGCCTGTCTATTGTATGGCTATACTGTGATCTCTGGGAGTGATTTTAGTTCCAAGTTTGAAGGGTGTCTAAGGGCCACAGTCTCAGGGGTCCACCAGTCTCATCAGACCAGTAAGTCTGGTCTTATTTATGAGTTTGAATTTTGTTCCATATTTCTCTTCCACTCTGTCCATGAGCTACTATTGTGATCCTGGTCACAGCAGTCAGTAGTGGTAGCTAGGCACTATCTAGTTCTTCTGGTCTCAGGCTAGTGGACGCTGTGGTTTGTGTGGTACAAGGCTATTTTTTAAAGTGACTTGGTGCTGCAGTGAATTCTAATACGAAATTTTTGAAAAAAAATACATTTTACATTGTTTTTCTTGGTATTGAAATGTTTTGATAGTGCTTAAAATTGAACATCATTATCACTTTAAATTATTAATGAATGTCTAGAAAGAAATACTTTAATACTGCTACTTTCAAAACTGATTACAAAATCTTGAGACAAACATAATTTGAGTTAATATAAAAATGCAATATTATCTGCAATATGAGGAAAGAATTTGGTAGCCGTCTTTCTTCAGATGAAATTGTTCCAGGTTATCCATTTGCAGAATATAAATTTGAGATCGGAAAGTAAAAAAACAGGTTCAAACCTGTTCAGTCATGACTTTATCTATATAAAAGCAAGTTCTGGAAAGACACAATTTGGCAGTGTGGCCTGGGTCCTGCAATAGGTGAAGAAATTTCTTCTAACAAACGAAACTTCTTTCATATAGTCAAGATGAATGCATTGGGCATCAGAGCTTGAGGCCATCAGACATTAAGATCATCCAGCCAACTCCCTTCATTGGTTCTGTGCTCACAGGCAACTGTCCCATTGTAATCTGGCTTTCCCCTAGATAAGCATGCAAGGAAGACAATGCCCTGATCCAAGTACACTTGTGAAGTACAGTTTTTCACTACAAAAGAGTAAATTAACATTTTGGTGCAAACCTTAAGTTTCTTGTGAGGTTGGCATGAGTCTGTCATCCCTGCACTCTCAATCCCTCTACCAAACCAAATCCATTGCCATCGAGTAGATTCCAACTCATAGTGACCCCACAGGACAGAGCAGAACTGCCTCATAGGGTTTCCAAGGCTGTAAATCTTTATGGAGGCAAACTGCCACATCTTTCTCCCGTGGAGTGCCTGGTTGGTTCGAATCGCCGATCCTTTGGTTAGCAGCCAAGTGCTTTAACCACTGCACCACCAGGGCTCCTAATAAAATTGGCCTTCCCACTTTTAATGCCAGGCAGGTCCTGGAACATGACAACCACAACACAGAATTGGCTCCCTGTGTACGGGCAGCCAGCCATCATCATTCTGCCACCTGAAAAGGCAACAGTGGTTACCCTGACCTTGAGACGTTACCTTCACACTGTAACAGAATGTTTCTGCATTTTGCCTTTTAACTTGTATAACTTTTAAACTGTAAGAATAAAGACAACATCTCAGGAGATATTTACTTAGGTCAGAAAAACTTCTAAAGAGACCATCTTTTGGACAGCACATATGAGAACTTTTCAAACGACTAATTCTTAAACTCAGATTATACTGAATTGTTTTGATTAT
>NW_004444189.1:1947039-1954675 GCF_000243295.1 Trichechus manatus latirostris
AATCCACCAGCTCCTCCAAGGGTGAAAGATGTGGCAGTCAGCTTCTGCCAAGATTACAGCCTTGGAAACCCTATGGGGCAGTTCTACTCTGTCCTACAGGGTTGCTAAGAGTTGGAATCGACTTGACAGCAATGGGCTTATGTACCTACAAGCATACTCATGTTTCCTTTGTATAATAATAAAAACCACTCTTATCTCAATCTGGTTGTCAGCCTACCAACTACATTCATTCCTCTCAATTGATTTAACGACAGTCTACACTTTCTGCTACACTCTCTCACTGTTTAGTTTTATGTTAACTGGCTTCCTTTCTCTCTCTTCCAGCAAAATGTGTCTCTCAAATGAACACCAATAACTTCCCCCTTAATAAATACAATGTTTAGTCTCTTCAACCTCTTGGCAGCACCTGAAATACCTGAATGAAATGCCTCCTCCTCCTTGAACTCTTCCATCCTTTGGCTTCTCTGATAGTATTCTTCTATTTCTCCTACTTCTCTTGGGTCTGCCTTCCTCTTTGGACCTTACTTTTTTATCTTTTCATCCTAAATGCAGGTACTCTCAAGGTCCTATACTCTGTCCTTTTTCTTCTTCTTTTTAATGGAAGTTCTTGATCATTCAACGACTTAGCAGGTAGGGTCCTATTTACCAGTGACCCTGAAGATGCACCACAGACAGCAATTTGTGGCTGAGGCAGGGATGTGAACCACCTGTGCTGTGAAGGCTGGTGTGTGTGAACCAGTCACTTAGCTGATTAGTTTTGTGGTCAGTATCATCATCAGGGCATTTGTGGTTTGCTTCTTGTTGTGGGACAAAGTAAGTATAATAGTGGTATTTCAAATGTGGAGACCCACAAAGAACTCTATACGTCTCCTTTAAAAATGTCACCGATTTTCTAGACTCTTCTCCGGAGCTCCTAATTTCCTGTACTTCAACTGTAACAGCCTTGACAATTTCCTGAAAGCCCCTACAACTCAACATGTTCAAAACTGAATTCATCATTATCCCATCAAACCTGCTCCTTCTCCTGTGAAAATGATTTCTAACGGTAGTAACACTATCCCCTCACTCAAGCTTAAAACCATGATTCATCTTATTGACCCTATAGCTCTGTTCACCCACACACTCAATCAGCTACCAAGACTGGCCAATTCTAGCACTCAATTATCTGTCCTATTCAACCTCTCACTTCAAGGGCACTACCCTAATTTGGAGCCCTGGTAGGGAAGTGGTTAAGAGCTACAGCTGCTAACCAAGAGGTTGGAAGTTCAAATCCACCAGCTGCTCTTTGGAAACCCTATGGGGCAGTTCTACTCTGTCCTCTTGGGTCGCTATGAGTCGGAATTGACACGATGGCAACGAATGTGACCCTAATTTACCACCACTCATCTGTCAGTTTGTCATACTGTGGTGGCTTATGTGTTGTTACAATGCTGAAAGCTATGCCACTGGCATTTCAAATACCAGTAGGGTCACCTATGGGAGACAGGTTTAAGCAGAACTTCCAGATTAAGATGGACTAGCAAGGCCTGGTGATCTACTTCTAAAAGTCAGCCAGTGAAAACCATACAGATCACAACAGAATATTTTCTGATATAGTGCTGGAATATGAGCCCCCTAGGTTAGAAGGCACCACACATATAGCTGCAACAATGAACTCAAACATACCAACCATCATGAAGATGACGAAGGACTGGGCAATGTCTTGTTCTGTTGTACACGGGGTTGCATGAGTAGGAGCTGACTAGACAGCAACAAACAACAACTAATTTAGGCCACCATTTTTCTCTCTCCAGGGGATTTTCTATCTCCTAACTAGTTTGCTGTTCTCTAGATTCTTTCTATTTCAACCTGGTTTACCCTCTGCTATTATTCTGCCCCCACACCTTGGACACATCTCCACTACTCCCCTTCTCCCCACACTCAACACCTCAGGTTCGTCTGCCATGCACTGTATGTCGTGCAGCTCCACTTATGTGACTTTGCTCACACTGCTCATTTCTTCTGTGGAGCTTGCCTTTCCTACTCTTACACATTAGACTGAATGTCTTCTTTTGAACTGGTCTAGAATAGTACCTGTACCGCAGAATGGTCCTTATTACTTTATCCTTTGTACTACAGTAGTTTGCATGGGTCTCTCTCTCCTCCCACCACGTTATAAACTCACTGAACGCTGGGACTGGACCTTACACATTTTGATTCCCCCCTGTGCACACTGCCTATAGCAGGTGCCTGACATCCAGGAGGTGCTCAGTTAACCTCCACTACATGGAAGGTAGCCTAAGGCATTATTCTATGAGCCAATACCATGCCACACACTGCTATCCCTGGAGGCAACGTAAACTCTGGGGATGATATCCAAACTGCACACCTTCAGCATCTCTGGGCCCAACCTAAAAGCAGCTTCAAGTCAAGCAATCTACTTATCCAAATTCTAGATGAGGCCTGGGGTAAACTGAGAATACAGGCCCAGGAGCTCTGGTGGCATAATGGTTAATTGCTGCACTGCTAACCGAAAGGCTGCTGGTTGGAACCACCCAGCAGTTCCACAGGAGTAAGACTTGGTGATCTGCTCTTGTAAAAATTACAGCCTAGAAAACACTATGGGGCAGATCACATGGGGTTGTTAGGAGCTGAAATCCACTCAATGGCACCTAACAACAGCTCTTCAGAATAGAGACACCACAGAGGCTAGCTGCATTTCTTGGAATGCTGTAATATCCCATTCTTGGGCATATCTGAACCCCCAACTTGGAAATGCAAAAAGGAGAAAATTATCAAGACTCCATTTAAATTCCCATTCAGCAAAGAGGAAAGCTTCATCATTCTGTTCAGAGTCCAAAAACTTAGTAAATAGTAGCCTAAAAATCTTAATAAAACTTTTAAGTGTGTTCCATGTTAACAAACAGCAAATTTCTCAGATCTGGAAATATCTAACTTAACATGAATTGTGTGAAAAGTTCATTATTATTAGTACTATCAAAATTTTTTTTTATACTTAAATATAAACACATAAAAGAAAATGGGTAGAATTATCATAATGAGCTCACAACTTTTTTAAATTATTTGAAAATTACATCTGATTCTTCTTATTCTGTTTGGGGGTGGGGACAACTTTTACTTACAACAGGAATTCCCTTCTTTCTTTAAACACTGGAATTAAGCCTTTACAGAAAGGGACATTTCTGAGGCTTCTAAGAAATGAACTGGAATAGAAGCTTTTCACAAGCGACTTTGCATAAACAATCTCTTTTTTACTATTTGAAACTGAGATTATAGGAACACATAATTTTAAAGCTAGAGCTCATCAAGCTTTGGTCCTTTGGTTTGAAAATGAGGAAACTGAAACACTGAATGGTTAAGCTGACCTGCCCACCATCTCTCTGTGAACTGTTCTCTTCATTATACCACTTCACCACTGAACGCAGCAGAGCTACCTTCCAAAATTGATTTCAGGAGGAAAGCATATTATCCTTACACCTTAAAAATGGTCAAGTATTCTTCAAGGAAGCTTTCAAAATATTTGGAAAAATAGAAGGAACTATGCTACAATATTGTAATATAACTATCAACCCTCGTGGAGGAATTCCAGTTTACTAAAAATTTGACCTACTATTCCAATATATATCTTCCTGGGTAGCAAATGCTTCTCATTTTCTAAAATCAAGGCTACATGCATTCAGCATTAAAAGAATTCTCTCCGCTTACTGTCTTCCCCTCCCAAAGATATGACCAAAGACACAAACTGCCCATTTATTACACAAGCAGCTTTTTACACACATCTTTTTAACTGTCATACCATTCTGGTTTATATACATACCTGCAGTTCCAACTGTTTAGGAGTTTATACTATATAAAAATGCACTACTTTAAAAACTGTCTTTTGCATGTTCTCATTCCTTCAGGTGGTGAAGTATGCCAGTGGTAATCCCCAGCTATGACAACTAAAAATGCCCCCACACATTGCCAAATGTCCCCAGGGGGCAAATCACCCTCAGCTGAGAACTACTACTATAGAGGGAGGAGACAGTTCACTCTGATTGTGTTCTTATTCAATTTTGAAAACATACCCTTCCCATGTAACCCAATGTTAGGATGGCCTGTGGAAAGGTCCATGGCTATTTCAATGTGCATGTCTTCCATCCTCAACTGTAACGAAAGCTCCTTGTGAGCAGAACCCACAAAAATTATCTTCCTGTGGTGGTTAGCATACTCTAACTATACTCCAAGTAAATACTCATACGGGTGATTGTATGAGACATTTTATTTCTTTAAAAATTACATTGAAATAATATGCACAAATATAAAGCAATGATAGCATGTAAGAAAACTTGACGTTTTATAAATGGAGGCATTAAAAAAACCCATAAAACATGATATACCTCCCATAGTGATATACATCAAGACAATAAAGATTGAAGGGATTGGAGGGAGCCCTAATCTGAGGTGCTATTTGTCTGGGATTACCTTAGACTCTTCACTTGAGTGTGTGTGTGTCTCCCCTTGTAAAGGCTGGTCATTGAGCCACCCCACTTCCTCAGGCCTCATTCTGATCAACTGCCTTTTTTAAAACCCCCGATTCCCTAGCAGGATCCAAACACAACTAAACTCACAAATTCAATAAACTGTTTTCCTTTGTTCTCAGCATTCATCACGAGTTCCAGCTCTGAGCCACAAACACACACAAAATCCAATTTTCTGGTTGCTTTTAACTCTTCCTTCTATACGTCTCAACCATCTCACCTTCCTCCTGGTTAAACAATTAAGGAAAAAGTGATCCCTGCTCTGGCTTTCCTCTTCTCACCAGCTGATGGTAATGGAAAATGCTCACTTTGGGAGCACTAACTATATGAATATTAGCTTATTAATACTGGATGGTCTTGGGCCAGTGTTTTTCCCCCAATTTACGCTGTAGACCTTCATTATTTTGTTGCCTTCTACAAATTGATGTTAACTACTAGTCCCTTTTTGTGACACAGGTTTCTGAACCTCAGCTCTATTAACATTTTGAATTTTCTTTGTAAAGAATGACATGGCCAGACCCGGGATGAGGTGGAGGCTGACTCACCATGCGCCACCACCACCACCATGTTGTCACTTCCTTTGGCTCAAGTCATTTCGAAGCAAAGAGATGCTGCCTTGGGGCTTGTTAGTAAAAGAATCAGAGAGTGAGTTAATGACATGGAAGGTGTCTTCTAGCCATCATAAAGCCAACCAGCATTTCTGCTCAGTGGTTTAAAATAAAAATCCATTTTCTATAATGATGTTCCAACTTTTCACTCGGAAGAGCACGATTTTCCCACCAAAATGAGTGAGCTCAAGACATCACTGTGGCCAGGAACTGATTATGCTCATCCATACAACCTACTCTTCATGAACTCCTTCCTTCTGAAGATGTGCTACGGCTGAAATTGGAGAGGGTTTTATGATTAAAAAAAAAAAGTGCTGTTAAATCTTGGCATGTAGTTTTAAACCTGTCTAGTAACACATAAATGGCTTTCAAACTGCTGAGGCAAACTTCAAAATGATTTAAGAATTATCCAAAAGCTGCACTTTCATGACAATCATGGTATTTTGCTTCTTAAAGACTTAGACCTTAGTTAGAACAACAAGGAATCAAATGTCAACCCATTTTCTTAACTATTTGTAATTGGGAACAAAATCCAGTGTTTCCCAGAAGCAGGTTTTTTCCACCACACTGTGCCTTAGACTCTTTGGAATATGAACTAAGAAACAGCAGTTGCATGCTGGCGTGGGGTACCACACCAAAAACCTCATGCATAATTAGTGCTCTGAAGGCCTCGATGGAGCCATGGAAGCAAAGGTTACAGGCATGAGGAAACACAGGCAGCAGTAAGGAGAGAGGAGGCAGAGCAGACACTCAGAAGGAAGCAGATGGCAAATCCCTGATGCAGGACAGACAACAGGGCACTCCTTAGAGACTCCTGGAATCCAGAACCCCTGTCCCAGGAGGCCAAATGTGTAGCTTCCCATGAGAGCCCTGCTTCCTTACAATCAGCTCCCTTAGGTGGTGCGAACAGTTAAACTACTAACCAAAAGGTTGGTGGCTGGGGTCTGCTCAGGGGTGCCTCAAAAGAAAGGCCTGGTGATCTACTTCCAAAAAATCAGCCACTGAAAAACTCTGTGGAGCATAGTTCTACTGTGACACACCTGAGATCACCATGATTAGGAACTGACTCCATGGCAACTGGTTTGGTTTTTTGTTTTCTATTGAGCTAGTTTTAGAGAGTCTCTATTTCTTCCAATCACAGCACTAAGCTTGCTGGCTACGGCATGAACTATGGCCTGGTTCTCATCTCCTGGTTTTAAAATATCATTTAAACCTGGTGGCACAGTGGTTAAGAGTTTGGCTGCTAACCAAAAGGTCAGTGGTTCGAATCCACCAGGCACTCCTTGGAAACCCTACAGGGCAGTTCTACTCTGTCCTATAGGGTTGCTGTGAGTCAACAGACTTGACGGCAATGGGTTATGTTCTTAAGAAAAGCATGATTGAAATACGTTATCTATAGAAGTTTCTAATCTTCAACATTTCAAGTAAAACTAGATAGCTGGGGATTTTCCCCCTACAGTTACAGACTATATATATATATAAATCTGCTCCAAAATCCCCCAAATTCAGTAAAGTATCTTGAGAATTTATCTAGGACTGTTAAAAATTCCCCTGCTGTGAGAAAAAGTTTTGGAAAAAGATAGTGGTGATGACTGTACATGTCACTGAATTATATACTTAAAAATATTATACATATGTAAGTATATAATTATACACTTAAAAAATGGCAAATTTTTGTTATCTGCAGTTCACCACAATAGAAGTTTTTGAATGCTCCCGTTAGAAAGTAAACAATTGTACACTCTGAAGTGATCATTTGTTTTTCAGTGATTTCTCCTACCGTTCCTTTACTTTGATCACTACTGAACTCTTTATTAACATCTTTATAAAAATATGCAATTAAACGCAAAATGGATGTGCAAATGTACCCACATGAAAAGAAGAACCTAGAGAGGTGAGGTGAGGGGATGTGAGGGAAGAATAAAGAACCTAATTTCCTACAATGACCATCACATATATATGGTTAAAGCAGTCTGTTCATGTTCTAACATAACATGACCAGAATGTCTCTGTAATCAGATACCATGTATAATAATGCCAACAATAAAAAACCAACAGGAATTTTACAACATGCAGAAAAGACCAAAAGCCCTTGTTTGCCTGTCAAGCATAACAACTCTTTTATTCATATTTTTCTACTATAAGACCAAAAGCCAGATGAATGCAAGAGGAATCCACCTTCTGTTTCCCACAAGAGACATAAAACGAAGAGAACAAATGCATGTTTATTTAGGTTTTCGGCAACAGGTCAACAATTTAAGATAAACCACACTGAAGCTGTAGCTATTATCCAATTTAGGAGCCAAACTAATTTTAATTCTGTATTACTTCCTTGCAGCTTTAGATCTTTCTTCGTCTTCACCCGTTTGCTTCATACCTCTCTCTGCCTAGTCTACAGAGTCTCTCTCAGAACTACAAGGTTTTTCCCATACTAATTTTTACCTTTCAATAGTATTTCAAAACTTTAAGAAATCATTTGTTTCCTTAATTTTATCTCTTCTAATCTGG
>NW_004444189.1:1954775-1979285 GCF_000243295.1 Trichechus manatus latirostris
AATGTGCATCAAGCTTTTTTTTTTAATTTTATTTTTGGTGAAAATATACACATCAAACCCACTCCCATTCCACAGTTTCTAGATGTAATGATCCGTGACATTGGTTACATTCTTCACATTAGGGTCATTTTCTATTACGTTTATGTATACACTTGCAGAATTTTCTTCTTCCGACACATTTTAATTTCTTTTTCTTCTTCATTATTTTATTCTCCATCTAAACTCCCTGTTTGTCCTTCACTACTACTATCTCAACCTCTCAACTTTTCCCTCCTGAATCCATAAAGAGTGAAATATTTATCTATCCAAAACATAATACAGCATTTGGTTTTGTTTCTCCAACAGACATGACATAAAGCCTTCTCTCACACTGCACAAACAGCCAAACTATTTTAAGTGAAAATTCCATTAATTATAATTCTCTAATGTTAGGCATAGTCATTCATCATAACAATGCTGAAGCATCCTCTTGAAGTATCTTCTCAAACAACAAAGAAATGAATTATGAATTTTGGTGTTAAATGTATCTTACTATATTCTATTGTTTGAAAATGTGACTTACAGCTCAGAAGAGATGACAACTTTCTATTAACCAGACTTTATTATTAACTGGAGTGCACTATCCCACAATTATGAAAGTTAACAGGAAAACTTCCCTATAACTGTCTAAGAAACTATTTAAAAAAATTAGAAACTGTATGGTAGTTTTCTTTCTTAGTGGTAATTAAGCAGAATTTCCTGCTATAGCCCAATACACAGAATGCTTACTAAATCAGTAAAAGATGAGTAAAATGCAAAAGGAATTAAAATATTTTTGTGTTGTTGTGAGGCAGCATCAGAAGCTCGGACTTTCAGGCACATGCTACCAATCTGCAGATTTCTAAAGCAGCATCTCAGATAAAGCACAAGGTAAGAAGGGGATTCATTTGCTTTTTCCTATACTGATTATTCTTCTCATACTCTCTGTAATAATTTGTAATGCTTAGAAACGCTCTACACCCCAATGTTCAGTTGACCAAATAGTGTGCTAGAAATACCGTAGATATATCTGAAACAAATGACTCACATTAAGCACCTTCTTGAAAATAAATGTTGTTTTTAAAAATTTAGTACTGATTTGACAGGTATTCTGCCTGGTAAAAACTGGGTCTGTAAATTCTGTTTATCTTCTCCTGTTACGTAGTTTTATTTTAATCATCAATGGAGTGAAGTTCTGCGTTTGATTTTCCAATGGCTTGAAACTTCCTGAAAATCTTATGCTTTGGAATGAAGCTCTTCATGTAGTTTCTCATGGAGGTTTTTGAGGTTGGGTGGTTAGATGAACAACCAGAACATAATCCATTTTCAGCTGGTGGGATAGTCAAATAAACAAAAATATGTTTCTGAATGAAAGACATTCAAAGGAATACACATTACTGCATATTTTCAGTATGATTATGTAACACGGCTCTACTTCAAAGCTAACTTTTTGTTTGGATTACATGTGTAAAAAGGTCACAGCTATGTTTTCTGTAGGAATTTTTACTTTTGCTTATTTGGAGGCAGTTAAAGGGCCAGGCATTCTTGCTATTTAGAGTCCTCTATAAAAATGAAAATATGTAAACAAATTTAATAATAAATATTTATGTTTTAAATACAACCATATTCTTGCTACAATATAGCTATTTCTTCATTGGAAATCAACGCTTTAAGATTTTCTTTAATAATAAAAATATATTTCTAAAGAAACCTTGTCTGTATAGTCTATAAAACAGTTTTTAAATGGCTTCAAAATTTTTTAAACAAATTGGTTCTCAACATGAGTAAACTCTCAAACATGCCCTGTATGTAATTCATTGCAGGAAAACATAGGTAAAAAAGTTTCAAGGATCTAAAATTTTTCTTTTTCAATTGTAATCAGTATTACTAATTTTTGAGACTAACAATTTTGGCTAGTCCTAACTATAACGCTAATTAAGAAAAACCATCTGGTTTCATTCACATAGTGGGTCTGTTCTAAACCATTCAGAAAGTGATGAGAAACCCAATGAACAGAATCCACAATTTTCCTCATTCAGCCTCTTTTCTAAAATCCAAGTAGCAAATACATTGCAACTGTAGCTTGAACTCCATTTCCTGCTACTCCTGCCCTAGTTATTAGATTGCACAGAAACAATAAAAAGGCCAAATGAATTATAAAAGGACTGTCTTAAAGTGAGAGATACAGGTATATTTATTTACAGTCCAGGGCCAAAGCTACTTCCTTAGATTTTGAATATCTTAGGAACAAAAAGCATCTAACAGTGCAGAGTACAATGGTTCATAGCTAGTACCATTAATTAATTAAAAAACAAAAAGAAGAAATGATTTCTGATTTCAAGTTTTTGATGGTGAAGAAACCAAAGGTTCCCTGAAACTCCCAGTTCGGACCAAGGTCGTTCGATATTATTAGCCAGAGGGTGGCTGCACAGAGAAACAAGGAAGTGCTGAGTCATTGTGAGCATATGTGACATCGTCGTCAGCACTTCTGGTGCCAGATTCAAAGGTGAGTGTACTTCCTTTGACCTGTAACTCTTCCTTCTCTCACTAGCTAAAGTAGGCAATGGCAAGCTGACTGTCACCAAGTTGAAAGTTGAAGAGCAGCATGAACCCTACCACTTTAACAGTCCCAATTTCATATGCATTTGTCTCTAGATATGGCTATTAAAACAAATTGTACAATACTAGAATACACAGATGGCATTTAGTACCTTTCAGAATTAAGTGATTACACCTCTAGTTTCTGGCAATAACAGTTAAGATGGTTTCCTCCTCAAATAATCAGCATACTTTTGTCAGTACACAGTCTCTGAGTGGGACTCGACTCAATGGCAATGAGTTTGGTCTGGTTTGGAATTTCCCAAACAGGCCCTACCAAAACAGTCAAATCCAAATGACTTTGCATGACTAAAACACTTGCAGCATTAGATAGAAAAACTATGAGATACGGGAAATAACCTGGAGTTAGACTTGTGGCACAGTCCTGATTCTGCCACCAGACAAATGACCTTGAACAAGTCATTTAAATTGTTTCTTTAGCTGTAAAATGGGAATAAGAATCCTGCCCCACATCCTCTTACTGTCACAGCGAGAATAACTATATAACAGCACTTAAGAAGTAGATAAACCTGTTGCTGTTGAGTCCATTCCAACTCATAGCGACCCTATTGGACAGGGCAGAACTGCCCATAGGGTTTCCAAGGCTACAATCTTTATGGGAGCAGATCACCAGGTCTTGTCTCCCAAGGAACCTCTGGTGGGTTTGAACTGCCGACCTTTCAGTTAGCAGCTGAGCGCTTACCACTGTGTCACCAGGGCTCCTTAAGAAGTAGACAAGTGCCATGTAAAAGGGAATGAAGCATTCATTATAGTTTTTTTTTTTCTAAATGAAGCTCCAACTAGCTATTATGCATTTCATCTCATCAGCAATTTTTCAATAATTTCATTGGATCTCAATGTTTAACTTTTCACCCAGTTTAGAAGTGACACAAGATAAACCTGGGGTCAGTAATTAAACATGGGACAGAATTCAATAGTATTGAGCTATATAAAAGTATATTTTTTTAAAAGGGCAATTGTATATGAGAACTATCATAATACTACTTGTCTACTGAGGAAAAAGAAAGTCTGAAATAACATGAAGAATTAGTACTCAGCATTTTTCTGCAGAATCCCCATAGGCCTCCAAACACCTTATTCAAATTAAATCAATTTTTCCTCAATCACCAGCATTTAATTTTTCTAATCCTATTTAATGTTATAATAGTGATAACTGAACAAAAAACAGCAAGCACTGTTTTTTGTAATATTTCACTTCATTGTATAGTATTCAGCTATATTATGAAATAAATGAGCACTAGCTAGCCTGGAAGTGAAGGACATTTACAAAGTTTCATCTACTAGAAACTATGAGTCCTCAAACCCCGATGTGGCAGTGTCCTTTGGGCAATCATCTTTTGAATCTCTTTATCATCCGTGTAAGGAGCCCTGCTGGTGCGGTGGTTAAAACGATTGACTGCTAACCGAAAAGGTCAGCGGTTCAAAACTACCAGCGGCTCTGTGGGAGAAAGATGTGGCAGTCTGCTTCCATAGAGATTTACAGCCTTAGAAACCCTGTGGGGTCGCTATAAGTCAGAATCGACTTGACAGCAGTCGATTTGTTTTTTTTTGGGTTATCATCCTTGTACGGAGAGCTGATGGTGTAGGGGTTAAGCTCTGGATGGCTAACCAAAAGGTCAGCATTTCGAACCCACCAGCTGCTCCGTGGGAGAAAGATGTGGCAGTCTGCTTCCATGAAGATTACAGCCTTGGAAACCCTATGGGGGAGTTCTACTCTGTCCCATAGGGTGACTATGAGTTGGAATTGACTTAACGGCAATGAGTCTGGTTTTCAATGGGTACCATCCTTGTATACTTGGATCACGGAGACGTGACTAAAGGGATTTACACTCTCCTTACTGTGTGTTTAAAAAAAAAAAAAAAACCAAACCAGGAAGATTACTTCTTGACCCCTGACTTGCAGAAGGAAGAGCAGATTAGTGCGGCTTAAAGTGCACATGGAACGTTGAGATTAAATGTGGAAACAATTCTAGCACCTAACGATGGCAGAAGGTGACGAAGTATTCAAAATGACAACATAGCTGCATCAAACAGCAAACATTTATTGAACAGTTCCCATATCCATGGTGCCCAAGCCTTAGAACTATTACCTAACACAATGTTTGCTTCAAGGTTTGTTATACAGAGAAAGACCAGGCAAGAACTGAGATTCCTGCTAGACTTAATCATTTTGTCCAAGAGAATGAGAAATATACACAATATTAGAATTTGTAGGGGACTTTATCAAGTTCAGTCACCCAGCTGATGAACAAAACCACCCCCCTTGAAAATATCCCTGTTGAGTGGTGGTACAATGGAGGAGTGGAAAAGGCAGGAAGGTAACTAGTACTTGCCAAGAATGCAACTGGCATGTGATTTCAGAGACATCGTTTAAAATGCGTGTCTCAATTTTACAAATGAAGAAACTGAAGCTTAGAAGTAGTAAGTATAATAAGGTGGCCAAATCACACAGTCATGTAACAGAATTAAGAATGTGAACCCACATTTGACCTCCACTCTTAGGTTATCAATAGTAACAAATCATCAATAAATAGTAATGCATTTATATTTCCAAGGCCTCATGTGCACACTCAAACTTTAAGTTTTCACACTCAAACTTTAAGTTTTCACACTCAAACTTTTTTTATTTAAGATACAGCATATGAGTTGTCACAAGAACACCATATACAGAATTACTGAACTGAGGGTTCATGAATTTGTTTACAGTTAACTCTACAGCTACTAACCCCTGCTCACTCATTTTCAATAATAACATATGTATGAAGTTGATGCCAACCCACAATCAACAGAATATATTTTTAACTGTCATACTAACTGGGTGATCAGATCCTTCTACTTCAGAAGTGAAGTACATATATGTGGGCTAATTGCCTAGCACTAAGGCTGCAGGCTTCTGACAGGGAGCAATTTTCCTTAATGCAAGCTACAATTAAATTCCCAACCTTAGTACCATGATCTAGAAACTTTAACCACTCCCAACAGTGGCCAAGCAAGCACATGTAACTCATAGTCATTTATGATTTGAAGTTTTATTTGTATATAAATCTGTGGTAATTTTTAAGGACCTTAGTCCTTCAAATCACTTTAGGGTAGCATTCTACCCCTGCCAGAATCAATTCACTAGAATTATTAAGTAAATAACTGTGAAAAAGAGATGGAGAGGAAAATTAAGGTTATAAAAAAAATATGGGAGGGAAAGAGGAAGGGAATCAATCCTACATTAAAAAAAAAAAAAAAAACAATTGCAACAAAGCTTTCTTCATTTGAGTAGTTGGTTTTGTTCCCTAACTGCTCCCCCATGTATCTAAGTGCAGTGAGTACATTCCCAACTCCTACTGCCAAGTTAAAATGAAAACGTTCTCAGTCTAGAAATGATTGAGGTGGTTTTCTTTAATCAAATTAGAGCAGCCAAATGTTCCTTTCAAAGGTAACTGTCTACTCTGCAGCTGTATGCAAACTACCACATCAAATGTGAGGGAAAAAATAGCGATAGGATTGTGTCCTTACAGTATAATGCTGGCTCCAGAGATGGAGAAACAAAAGCATCAGTACAGCTAAGAATTACATTCACAGTGAGCTTCCAGAAATATGCTGACTTCACAAACTGTGAACAATGTACTGAAACTTCTAGTATATAATTAGCTATTTTGGGGAGAGGAGGAATGTGGGGGGAAATTCCCCCTTAAAAACAGCTAAGCAGCAATAGATACCTTGAGTCATTTATCCTAGCGACCAAAGCCTCAATGAAAAACATTAAAAGACTGGCTGAGACTTCACAGAAAAAAAAAAATCTCATAAACCTTGCTTTTTCACTTCCTGTCTCCATCAAAAACACACCACACTGAGTAATCTTGAGTATCCAACAAGCTTCAATTAAGCTTGTAATGATTCATTTGCATGCAGAATTTAATTCTTTTAAATCATCAGACATGGAAATTCCTGCAAAGAATTAATTCATAGTGGGCTTATTTTTTTCAGTTTGTTTCTCTTAAGACAAACCAATAGATTAACATTCAATATGATGTCAAATTAACTTTTGCATGTTACAGTTTATGCCAGCTTTAGGGACAGTATATTAATCAGTATGAAACTGTAGACTATGAGTTTAGATAACCAGGTGCAACCATGACTGGAAAATGAGACAATGTTCTTTCCACATTTCCTGCTCCTCTCCTAATGATTATACCACCCCCAATATTGAAGAATACAGAAAAAATAGAAGAGAAGTATATTTCACAAGATCCCCATATTTCTCTAGAACAGACATTCTTAAACTTTTTTTGCTCCTGGTCAAATTTGCAGACTTACTCCCTTGAGCCACACTGCCTTTGACATACCCAAATTTAAAGACTGATGCATAAATAAAACCTCCTGAAAATTATAAGCAATTCTCGGGACAGTACCTTTAACTTCACCCTTCTGCTCTCACTCAGGAAAGCAGACAGAATGACATCTTAACTATTCAAAAATTATTTTAAGAAATATATCAGATGGACTTCGAGTTCAAAATGGCAGGCTCAGCACAAACGTTGGCCTCCAGTCTTACCAGACACCGCTGAAGTAAAAGAAATCAGCCTATAAATACAGAAGGGTAGTAGGGTGTCACAAAAAAAGAGAGACTTTAGTAAATTTTCTGGATGATTGAAAATAAACAGAAGCAAGCTGATGGAGAAAATTGATGGAAAAAATTACCAAAGAGACAGTGGTCTCCAAAGTGGAGAACATACTCCAGAGGGTGTGTTAAGAAAAGATCAGAACTCCTATTTATAGGTATTTTTATCTCTTCCTTTCAAAATGGCCACTTTGTGCATTTTAGTATATATATATATATATAACAGCTGTATATGCCTTTTTAAAAAATAAATCAGTGAATAATCCGTGGCATACTCAAATATTTTTGCTGGAAGGGGGCCACTGCCCTAGAACACGCCCTGAGGGCAGTGTGGAAAAAGCCAGAACTCAACTAAGAGTGAGCAGGTGCGATGAAGAAAGGGAATGACAAACACAGCCCAAACAAGAGAATAAACTAAAGGTCTGTATATTAGGTAACTGTATGAGTTACCATCCTCTGTGGTAAAACTTCTATTATGGCATTTGGGAGGTTCCTCTACATTCTGACAGCCAGATTTCCCGTTTACCCAAAAGTAAAGCCTGCTAAAGTCTCCCACACCGAGGTTCCATCCTCCAAACCAGCCTCCCAGAAATTTTACTCAGAAATGAGATCTAGCAGGGAGGAAACCTTCCTTTATAACAGCCATACCAGCTATCCACCCTTTAAAAAACTAAAAAGCAATAAGGGAACAAGCCAGTTCCTGCTTACCCACCATAAACAACTAGGAACTGCACAAAATATATAAAACAACTGTTTTCAGACACTGGACTACACGTACAGGACCATGATCTCCAACATAAGGGAAAAAAAAGGAAGTGAGCCAGAGATTGTACTGGCTTTCTGCTTGGAGGCAATTTCCAGGCCATAGTACTGGGAGAAGAATTCAAACAGAGCTCTGCAGTCTCAATGAACTGAGTATGCATAGATCAGAGTTGAGAAGACAGAGATTAGAGCCTGGGGAAGCCAAGGTGACTGAAGTTTGTGAGGCAGAGGGCTGAAGAAGAAAAAGCTACCCAGAAAAAAAGCTTCAGAAATCTACAAAGGGTTTCTTGAGTCCTTGGCTGCCTATCAACCTGCACGTGTGGAACTGCAGGGGGCCTGCCAAAGATCAGCTTCCAAGGAAAGAACAATCACCAGGGAGTTGTAAGCTGAACAATTCCCAGAGCCCACACAGAACAAGAATCTTTCCAGTTCCTACCAGCCAAAAAGGAGAGATCACAAAGGGGTAATGCTTTAGTAGTGGAGCTGAAATAGTCCTGAAGTGAAGCCTACACTAGATTCCCTATCACAGCACCCCATCAAAAAAAGAAAACTAAAAAGAAGCCTTGGAAGGATCAAACTAAATTACAAGTAACTTTACTGCTTACCAAATCCAAGTCAAATACTCTTTAAAGGAATAGAACAAAATCCAGCAGTCAACATGTTCACAATGTTCAGCATCCAAAAAAAAATTATTAGACATGCAGAAAAACTGGGTGGCTCATAACCAGGAGAAAGTCAGTCAATAGCTACAGACTCCCAGAAAAGACAAAGATTATGGAATATGAGACATGAACATTAAAAGACCTATTTTTAAATACTATAAATATGCTCCAAGACTTAAAGGAAAATCTGAACATAACAAAGAAAAACAGGAAATATAAAAAATATTTAAATGAAACATTTACCAAGAGAGCATATGCTAGGTCATAAATAAGTCTTAACAAATTTAAAAAGGATTGAAACTATAATGTTGTTCTCTGATCACAGCAGAATTTAATTAGGCAGAAAAGTATTTGAAAAATCCTCTACAGAACAGGCCTTGGATAAGTAAAGCACTTCTGAAGAAGAAGAACAAAGTGGGAGGCCTCATACTACCTGATTTTGGAAACTATTATACTGTCACAGTACTCAAAACAGCCTGGTATTGGTACAACAACAGTACATAGACCAATGGAACAGAATTGAGAATCCAGACATAAATTCATCCACCTATGAGCAGCTGATATTTGACAAAGGCCCAAAGTCCATTAATTGGGGAAAAGACAGTCTCTTTAACAAATGGTGCTGGCGTAACTGCATATCCATCTGCAAAAAACTGGAACAAGTCCTATACCTCACACCACGCACAAAAACTAACTCAAAATGGATCAAAGACCTAAATATAAAATCGAAAACAATAAAGATTATGGAAGAAAAAATAGAAACAACGCTAGAAGCCCTAATACATGGCATAAACAGAATACGAACCATAAGTAACAATGCACAAGCACCAGAAGAGAGACTAGATAACTGGGAGTTCCTAAAAATCAAACACTTATGCTCATCAAAAGACTTCACCAAAAGAGTAAGAAGACAACCTACAGACCGGGAAAAAAATTTTGGCTATGACAAATCTGATCAGTGTCTCATCTCTAGAAGATACTACAAAACCTCAACAACAAAAAGACAAATAACCCAAATAGAAAATGGGCAAAGGATATGAACAGGCACTTCACCAAAGACGACATTCAGTCATTAGCCATTAGAGAAATGCAAATCAAAACTGCAATGAGATACCATCTCACTCCAACAAGGCTAGCATTAATCCAAAAACCACAAAATGATAAATGTTTGAGAGGTTGTGGAGAGACTAGAACACTTATACATTGTTGGTGGGAATGTAAAATGGTACAACCACTTTGCATATCGATTTGTCACTTCCTTAAAAAGCTAGAACCAGAAGTAGCACACAATCCAACAATCCTGCTCCTTGGAATAGATCCTAGAGAAATAAGAGCCGTCACACGAATAGATATATGCACACCCATGTTCACTGCAGCACTGTTCACAATAGCAAAAAGATGGAAACAACCTAGGTGCCCATCAACAGACAAATGGATAAACAAATTATGGTATATTCATACAATGAAATATTACATAATGATAAAGAACAACAATGAATCCATGAAACATCTTATAACACGGAGAAATTTGGAGGACATTATGCTGAGTGAATTTAGTCCCAGAAAGACAAATATTGTATAAGACCACTATTATAAGAACTCAAGAAAAGGTTTAAACACAGAAGAAAACATTCTTTGATGGTTATGAGGTTGGAAAGGGAGGGGGAGGGTTATTCACTAACTAGATAGTTGACAAGAATTATCTTAGGTGAAGGGAAGGACAGCACACACTACAGAGGAAGTCAGCACACCAGGACTAAACTGAAGCTAAGAAGTTTCCTGAATACAATCAAACACTTCAAGGGACAGAGTGGCAGGGGTGGGGGTCAGGGGACCATGCTATCAGGGAATATCTAGGTCAATTGGCATAACAAAGCTTATTAAGAAAATGTTCTGCATCCTACTTTGGTGAGTGGCGTCTGAGGTCTTAAAAGCTAGCAAGAGGCCATCTAAGATGCATCAATTGGTCCCTTTGGTGAAGAACACCAAAGACATAAGGAAAGTATTAGCCCAAGAGGCAGAAAGGGCCACATAAACCAGAGACTTCATCAGCCTGAGACCAGAAGAACTAGATGGTGCCCAGCTACCAACAATGACTGCTCTGACAGGGAAGACAACAGAGAGTCCCTGATGGAGCAGGAGAAGGTAGGGTGCAGAACTCAAATTCTAGTAAAAAGACCAGACTTAATGGTCTGACTGAGACTGGAGGAACCCCAGAAAGCATGACCCCCGGACTCTCTGTCAAGCCAGAACTAAAACAATTCCTGAGGCCAATTCTTCAGACAAAGATTGGACTGGACTGTGGGACATAAAATGATACTCATGAAGAGCGTGCTTCTTAGCTCAAGTAGATACAAGAGACTAAATGAGCAGCTTCTATCCGGAGGTGAGATGAGAAGGCAGTGAGATGAGATGGTTGCATGGACATGGGAAATCATGGTTGGAAAGGAGGAGTGTGCTATCACAGTACAGAGTGAGCAATTAGGGTCACATAACAATGTATGTACAAATTTTTGTATGAGAGACTAACTTGAAATGTAAACTTTCACTTAAACTACAACAATAAACACAAAAGAAAAAAAGTCCTCTACATATGAACATGAAACAACATAATCTAAATAGCCCATGGGTCAAAAAAGAAACCACTAAAAACAAATTTAAATATTTTGAATTGAGTGAAAATGGAACCATAACATATCATAATTTGTGGGACAAACAAATAAAACATCGTAAATGCTCATATTTAGAGAGAATAAAATGGTAATATCAATGATCTAAGGTTCCATCTTAAGAAGCTCAAAATAAGAGCAAATTAAACCCAAAGTAAACAGATTAAAAAGATAAAAAATTGAAAAATCTATGGAACAGACAATAGAGAGAAGTAAGCCAAAAACTGATTCATCATCAATAAAATTGACAAAACTTTACCTATATTATGAAGAAAAAAGGGTTTAACATTTAAATTACTAATATAAGGAATGAGAGGCAACATCACCAGACTCTACAGACATTAAAATAATAAAAGAATACTATGAACATTATATATCAATAAACTAAAAAATCTAGATAAATTAGACAAATCCTTGGAAAAAAATGACAAAAACTGATCCAATCTATATGGTCCAATATTCATCAAAGAAATAGAATCTGTAGTTAAAAACTTCCCCATAAAGAAATCGCTAGACCCAGATGATTTCATTGGTAAATTCTATTAATTGTTTAAGAAGGAAATAATACTAATCCTACACGAAATATTTCAGAAAATAGAAGAGGCAGAAACACCTAACACATTTTATGAGGCTAGCATTACCCCAAAACCAAAACTTGAGACATTATGAAAAAAAAAAAAATTACAGACCAATATCCTTCATGAACACAGATACAAAAATTCTTGGCAAATTTTGAGTCAACTGAATCCCAGCAATATATAAAAAGGTTACATCATCACCAAGTGGTGTTTATCTCAGGAGTTCGAGGTTGGTTAGCATTCAAAATCCAATCAATATAATTCACGACGTATTAAAAAAGTTAAAGAAAAATCATGAAATCAATTCAATGATGCAGAAAAAACACTGCCAAAATTTAATACCCAAAAATTCAAAATTCAAGAAAGTTAAATCATGATAAACTCTCAACAAACTAAGAATATAAGAAAACTTCAACAACCCTGAAAAGGACATCTATTAAAAACTACAAATAACATCATAGTTAAAGCGCTTGGTTGCTAACTGAAAGGTGAGAGGTTCAAACCCACCAGCCGCTCCATGGGACAAAGATGGGGCAGTCTGCTTCCATAAAGATTTACAGCTTTGGAAACTCTATGGGACAGTTCTACTCTGTCCTATAGGTTTGCTACTGAGTCAAAATCAACTCAACAGCAATCAGTTTTTTGGTTATCATCATGCTTGAGAGTCACAGACTGAATGATTTCTCTTTATTATTGGGAACAAGGCAAATATATCTGCTTTCACCACTTCTATTCAACATTATAATAGAGGCCCTAAACCAAAACAAACCTGTTGCCGTCAAGTTGATTCCAACTCACAGTGACCCTACAGGGTAGAGTAGAACTGCCCCACAGAGTTTCTAAGGAGCAGCTGGTGGATTCGAACTGTCAACCTTTTGGTTAGCAGCTGAATTCTAACAGAGGTCCTAGCTAATGCAAAAAAGCAAGAGAAAGACATATACAGTTGACTCTTGTTATTCACGGTAGTTATGTTTTCTAAAGTCACTGCGAACACTAAACCATTGCTCCTAGGCGAAATACAGGGTTAAGTCCTATGAGCCTCTTGTCACACATTTTTATTGTCCAACCAATACATAACATTATTTTATATGTGTTCCTGTTTAAAGAAACTTACTTAATATATACTGTTCATTCATTAACACTGAACTTATGGTCAACAGCACCGTAACTCATGGCTGAACAAAAGCTTACCTAAAATATGTATCTTCTCTGTAAAGCACATCACAGCCTTCTTGTGTTTAGAAATACTAAACAGCACTTCAGCACTATGCTCATGGGCCATTTTAAACAGTGAAATCACAAAAAAAAAAAAAAAGCACAAAAATGTGGAAAATATGTCACTATCTTAGTTATCTGGGGCTGCTATAACAGAAATACCACAAGAGAAATTTATTCTCTCACGGTCTAGGAGGCTAGAAGTCTGAATTCAGGGTGCCAGCTCCATGGGAAAGTTTTCTCTGTCAGCTCTGTGGGAAGGTCTTTGTCGTCAATCTTCCCCAGTTGAGGAGCTTCTCAGCGCAGGGACCCCAGGTCCAAAGGACACGTTATTCTCCTGGCTCTCGCTTCTTGGTGGTATGAGGTCCTTATGTCCCTCTGCTCGCTTTTCTCTTTTATATCTCAAAAGAGACCGACTTAAAACACAACCTAATCTTGTAGATTGAGTCCTGCCTCATTAACGTAACTGCTGCTAATCTTACCTCATTAACATCACAGAAGCAGGACTTACAACACATAGGAAAATCACATCAGATGACAAAATGGTGGACAATCACACAACACTGGGAAACTTGGACTAGCCAAGTTGACATAAATTTTGGGGGAACACAATTCAATCCATAAGTAAATAGACTGTGAAAAGGACATTTGTTTACAGTATAAGAGGTGAAACAAGGAGGCAGAGCACTGCTTTATTCAAGTTCAATTGGGAATGGATGCATTGGGTGACTCAAATTTTTCACTGCTCTACGCATGTCCATGAGAGCACCATGAATACTGCTTTTGGGGTTACAAAAAAATGCTGGCAAGTTGGCAAATTCACAAATGTGAAATCCACAAATAATGAGAATTGACACTATACCGGGGGAAAAAAGTACAACTGTCTTTATTCTCAGATGATGTGACTATATATGTAAAAAATCCTAAGCAAACAACAAGCTACTAGAACTAATAAGTGAGTTTTAGCAGGTCACAGGATACAAGGTCAATATTAAAAACTTAACTGTATGTCCATATACTAGTAATGAACAATCAGAAATTGAAATCTAAAAAAATAAACAACACTATTTACAATAGCAGCCAAAACTATGAAATGCATAGGGATATATTTAACAAAATACATGCAAGACCTTTACACTAAAAACTACAAAACACTGATGAGAGAAATTTAAAGACCTAAATGAATGGAGAGATATACTATGTTCATGGACTAAAAGTCTCAATACTGTTCAGATATTAATTCTCTCTTCCCTCAACTGACAGAGATTAAATGCTATACCAATGAAAATCTCAGACTTTTTCATAGTAATTGACAAAGAGATTCTAAAATTTATATGGCAATGTAAAGGAATTAGAGCAGCCAAAACAATTTTGAAAAAAACAAAGATGGAGGACTTACACCAGAAATACAGTGATTTTTGACAAAGATGCCAAGGTAATTCAAAATAAGGAAAGCATAATCTTTTCAACAAACAGTGCTCTAACAGCTTGATATCCATATAGAGAAAAATTAACCTCAACTCTTAAATCAAGCCACGCAAAAAGAATTAACTTGGAATGAATCACAGATCTAACATAAAAGTGAAAACTATACAATTCTAAAAGAAAATATAAGAGAAAATCTACATGCCCTTGGAGTAAGCAAGATTTCTCAGAATACAAAAAGCAAAAATCATCAAAGAAAAAAATGATAATTAATTTTTACAAAATTAAAATCTTCTAAAAGAGTTTTTTGTTGTTGTTGAGAATATACACAGCAAAAAATACACCAATTCAACAGTTTCTACGTGTACAATTCAGTAACATTGATTACATTCTTCAAGTTGTGCAACCATTCTCAACCTCCTTTTCTGAGTTGTTCCTCCCCCATTAACACAAACTCACTGCCCCCTAAGGTGCCTATCTAATCTTTTGAGTTGTTGTCAATTTGATCCCATACAGACAGATCTTAAAAGAGCATAATGCTCAAGGCAGACATTCTTTACTAGTTAAGCTAAACTGTTGTTTGGTTTTATGAAGACTTCAGGTGATATTTTTGGTTTAAGATTTAAAGTTCATCTCAGGGCAGTAGTTTCAGGGTTCATCCAACCTCCTCACCTCCATGGCTCCAGGAAGTCTGGAGTCCATGAGAGTTTGAAATTCTGTTCTGCATTTTCCCACTTGTTGGTCAAGATTCTTTCATAGAATCTTTGATCAAAAGGTTCATATTAATAGTAGACAGGCACCATCCAGTTCTTCTGGTCTGATGGCAAAGGAGGCAGTTGTTCATGGAGGCAATGAGCCACACATTCCATAGCCTCATTTTATTCCTGACTCTCCTTCTTCCTCTGTTGCTCCAAACGAATACAGACCAATTGCTGTGCCTTGGACGACTGCTTGCAAGCTTTTAAGTCCTGGGGCCACTATGCAATGAACTAGGAGGTAGAATAGAAGCACTAAACACATTATTAAAAAAATTAACATATTCTCTTTGAAAGATGACATTAAGAAAATGAAGACAAGCCTGGAGAAAATATTTGCTAAACATATATCTGACAAAAGCCTATATCCATAATACATAAATTACAATAATAAGAAAAAACAACCAACTTTCTTAAAATGGTCAAAATATTTGAATAAATACTTTCCAAAAGAAAGTATCAGAATGCTCAATAAGCAAATTAAAAGATGTTCAATATCACTAATCATCAGGTAAATGTAAATTGAAAGCACTTCAGCCCCACTATAAAATGGTTCAAATTAAAAAGACTGACAATACCAAGTGTTGAGGAGGATGTAAATCAAATGGAACCCTCATAAATTACCGTTGGGAACATAAAAGGGTACAACCACTTTGGATAAGTTTGGCTGTTTCTTTAAAAATTAAGCAGCATTTGCCATACAATCCAGCAATCCCACTTCAAGATATTTACTCAAGTGAAGTGAAAGCGTATGTCATAGCAAAACAAAGACTTACACACAGATGTTCATAGCACCCTTCTTCATAACAGTCACAAACTGAAAACAACACAAAGATCATCAGCAGGTGAATGCATAAACAAATTCTGGTAAATTCATACAATGGAAAAGAATGAACTACTGATAAGGTCAACAACATAAATGATTCCTGAAAATATTATGTGTGGAAGCCAGACACAAAAGAACATACACTGCTTGATACCATATATATGAAAATCTAGAAAGAATAAATGTAATCTATAATGACAGAAGATTAATGGTTGCCAGGGGCCTGCGGAGGGGGTCTTGAAAGAACTTTGGGGTAATGGAAGTGTTTTAGATCTCGATTGTTTACTGGTTATATGGGTGTACGAATTTGTCAAAATACATAAAAAATACACACTTAAAGTGGGTGCATTTTGCTGCAAGTAAATTATACCTCAATAATCTTGATTTAAAAAAACAAAACAAAACTAAAGGACAACCAAAGATTACCAGGTATTTAAGGAATCTAGTAACATAAAAAATGAAGAAGATAAACCAAAACCTAAACATTGACAGAAATACAGATAATCTTGGAGAACTTTTAAGAAAATCAGAGTAATTCAAGGAAATATTATGTCCATACAACCAAAACAGTATGCTTTAAAAAAACTAAATACAAAGAACAAAAGAAGAAAGATGCTTTCAGATTAAAAATATAATTGCTAAAAATAAATTCAATAGACATTTGCAAAATAACACAGAGGATTTCTTACAGGATATAGAGCAAAAAGACAAAGAAATCAGAATAGTTAGAGAATAAAAGAAAAGAAGGTAAGAGACACAGAGGTCCAATCTACTTACTCAAACAGTAAGATGGAACTGAAAGCAACATAGAGGTCCCAACGGAAAGATCAAGTATCTGATTAATAGGAGAACATCAGAAAGAGAACAGAGCAAATTGAGAGGAAGAAATTAACAAATCTTCACTTAGAAAGATACCACAGAATGCCAAGCACACTGAATAAAAAAAGCATCACACCCAGACACATAATATTTCTGAAGAATGCATTCCAGAAGCTTCCAGGAAAACTGTCACTAAAAACTAATTAAGAATCATATTGGCAGATGATTTCTCACGGGCAACACTGAATGCAAAGATGCAGGGTGTACAATGGCTTTCAAATACTAAGGTAAAATTATTTTCATCTTATAACCAGTCAAGCCATAATCAAATGTGAGGGAAAATAAAGATGTTTCCAAATTGGCAAAGATTTAGAAAGTTTATCTCCCATACACATTTTCTTAGGAAGTTACTCACCGATGTACAATAGCAAAACAAGGGAGTGAACTGCTAAAGAGGAAAAGTGAGAATGCAGGAATGAGTAGATCCAACCAGGAGATCAGGGAAAAAAGTTTGAGAAAGACAATTGTTCAGCAGGTATAGTGAATAACTAGTGCAAAGTGGACCAAAGGGTAGAACACTCTGAGAGTAAACTTCAAGAACTGGGGCAGTTTAATAAAAAGATGGTACGATAATAAGTTAGAAAAAAAATTAGGCTGTGATAAAAGCAAATAGTGCAAGAAAAAATACAAAGCAATTAAAAACTCCAGGAAAAACAAAACCATACAAGAAAGTCATGGTCTGAATGAGACGCACACTAAAATCAGATGTACTTTTAAACAAAGGACGTACAATAAGAAAAGAAAATCCAGACGTCTGTATTTAAGAAGAAGGACTCCTTCAGCCTCAGTGGGTTATGGCACTGGACCTGCAGAGAAGGATTTTAACAACCTTAGCAAAGTAGCTGACCGAAGTTGTGACATTGAAGGGAAGACAAAGGTGGAGGAAATGTTAGGGGACTAAAATATTCTCTTAACTAAACGGAGAATCAAAATACTGTCAACAGTGACTGAGTAAACAAATACACGTTTCAGGATATTATTTAAAATTATTACATGAACTAAAATCCTTATCTAACAAAAAGTGAAAGAGATAAATAGAGAGTAGAAGTATGAACTAAATTCTCATTTTTCAGATGCAGAAAACAAATAGTATAGGAATTCAATAAATATTATCTGAAGTTTAAATATCAATAAGTAGAGCATAGCACGTTGTCTAGATTTATGGAGATAACTACTAGAAATACCAAAAACAAAGAGTTAGAAGAAGTTACATCTGAGTATTGAGAATACGGATAGTTGAGGCAGAAACCTGTTTTTCTTTTTTTTTAATCATAAGCTCTTCTGCACTAATCACCAAGTATTAAAATCATGATTACAAAAAAAGGGGAGAGGGGATATTATGGATTGAACTGTGTCCCCCCAAAATGTATGTCAACTTGGCTAAGTCACGATTCCCAGTATTGTGTGGTTGTCCACCATTTGTCATCTGATGTGATTTTCCTATGTACTGTAAATCCTACCTCTGTGGTGTTAATGAGGCAGGACTAGAGGCAGTTATGTTAACGAGGCAAGACTCAACCTACGAGATTAGGCTGTATTTCGAGTCAATCTCTTTTGAAATATAAAAGAGAGAAGCCAGCAGAGAGAGAGGGGGACCTCATGCCACCAAGAATGAAATCAGGAGGGGAGCATATCCTTTGGATCCAGGGTCCCTGCACTGAGAAGCTCTTAGGCCAGGGGAAGATTGATGACAAGGACCTTCCTCCATAGCTGACAGAGAGAGAAAGCCTTCCCCTGGAGCTGGCATCCTACATTTCAGAATTCTAGCCTCCTAGACTATGAGAGAATAAATTTCTCTTTGTTAAAGCCATCCATTTGTGGTGTTTCTGTCACAGTAGCACTAGACAACTAAGATGGGGGAGGGCAAATTCTTTAACATGCCTTCCATTAAGAAGTAGTGTATGCCCTCTCCCTTTGAATCTGTGGGACTTTGAACTCGCTTGTAACCAACAAATTGTGGCAGAAGTGACACTGCTTGTTCCCAAGGAAACTGGCTTTTGGAACCATGAGATAAATGTAAATACTCTGAAGTCTGAAGCTGAGAGGAAGCCCAGGCTGCAAAGAGAAGCCTGATGTGGGTGTTCTACATAGCAAATTACTTTAATGGAAAAACACAATTATTTTAAGTAAAAAACTGAAAACCCCCCTCATCCCAAACTTTAGTACTATACTTCAGTAACAGTTCCTTGTGACATACCTGACAACTGACTTGGAACACAATACACTGTTTTTTCTATTCTATCCTATCCTATTCTTTTCTATTCCATTCCTCCCTCCTTTTCTCTCTTCCTTTCGTTTCCTTTCTCCTTTCTTTCATTATTTTTTTTTTTTATAGCTGGTCACGATCAAGTGACATCAGGACCCATTAGATGGTAACAATCCACTGTTCTAAGCAGAGAAGTAAGGTGCCTGCGATATACCTACTGCTCACTTACTGACTATGCATCATCTGACATTTCGCATTTATGACAATACTAAAAAATCTACTATCTGACTATTTTCGGCATTAAAGACGTTCGGATGGCAGTAATGAATGCCGAGGTGCGAGGCAAGAGTAACACTGGCTATGATGGTTAAGGTTATGTGTCAGTTTGGCTGGGCCATGATTTGCAGTGGTTTGGCAGTTATGTAATGATGTAATTTGGCAGTTATGTAATGATGTAGTAATCCTCCATTTTTTGATCTGATATGGTCATCCTCCATTTTTGCATAATGCTGATTTTTCCATAACCACCTGGTCTTTGGAACCTAACCATGTCGGTAAGTGAGGAGTGTGCATAGTAGCAACAAATCGGAGTATTGGGGACTAGGACTGGCCACCTGAAAAATCGCACTGCTTATAAGGCCAGCTATTGCCATTAATACAAGGGCTTTCAAGCTTACGTTAAAACTCTTTAGGAGAATGTACGTCAAGCCTTTTTACAAAAATCCACAGCCCAGAGAATCTGAAACCAAGTGCTAAAATTTTCCACCAAAGCATCTAAACCAACTGTGCCACAAATGATATTACCATTTACAATATCATTAAAATATCACTTAATAATATTGATATAAAATTACGCTCACAATTTCATGAAAACATTAGTGCAAGAATTAGAGGAATATATCTCAGTTTCCAATCCAACTTACTACCTAATGGATGTAAAACAAAAAAACCTGTTGCCATCGAGTCGATTCTGACTCAGTGATCCTGTAGGTCACAGCAGACCTGCCCCACAGGGTTTCCAAGGCTGTATATGTTTACAGAAGCAGACTGCCACATCATTCTCCTGCAAAGCAGCTGGTGGGTTTGAACCACCAGCCTTTCCGTTAGCAGCTGAGTGCTTAACCACTGTGCCACCAGGGCTCCTTTCTAATGGAAACAGAGACTATCTAATTCTAAAGAGTTTTGAATGCAATACTAATGAGTGAACAGAAAAACACCTGCTACATTTTGGTGTTGACACCTTCACTGTCAATAAAAATACTGTAAAAACTGTCATCTTTAGGCACAGTGTAGCTACATATTCACTCATTCACTCAACAGATAATTTACTGAACTATGTGGCAGACAGTGTTCTAGATGCCTGGAATAAAACAGACAAAATTCCCTGACTTTATGGGCTTGTATTCTAATGGGAAGCTTACATTTTATATTAATTCATGCATTACTTCAGAAAATATTTTGAGTGTTAGGCACAGTTGCAATGTAAGATGGTCAAAAGAAGGTCCCCCCAAAAAAGCAATCAGACAGCTATGCTGTTGTATTATTATAGAATTATAAGAATCATACTCGTTCAACAAACACTGGTTGAGGGCTTTCTAAACAAGCCAGAATTTTCGTCTACTTTTAGATTACCAGGTTTCAGATCATTTTGAAGCAGATATAGCTGCTATTACAGATTTAATTACTTTATTATATCTTTCACCTCTACTTTACCCTAGCTCATCTCGTGCCACATTCTTCCCTTCTTTTGACGTGTGTGTGGCCTTTTCTGATCATGGATACATCTTCTCTAGACCATTCTCTATTTAACTAATGATGGAGTCATCTCTTAATTTTATTTTGTCAACTCAAGAGAAAAACCTACACCATCTTTCATAAACAAAACATACGTCTCTAGCCTCACCTGAAAAGTCTTGGTTTTCGAGGACCAGGAATTGTCAACCTTGGCCCTCCTTGTGATCAATCTCATCATTCTATGAGTCAGCCAATGGTTAGACGGTAGAGCAATGACTCTGAAACAGACATTTTCTCTTTGAAAAACGAAACTTGTTTAGATGAGTTCCCAACTTGTAACATTAGCATCATCCACCCCAAGCTCTGGTCTAATGAGCTGGTAGTTAGCTCAATTACCACTAATTAAATCCCACGGGCTTAAAATAATTTGTAATAACTGGCAGTATGTCACCAATTTCCTCTTGTGTCTTAATGTATAAAAGCGTGTTATTTCATGTAACATATGCTCTCTCAGTTCCTTAAGGGAACTTACATAATTTAAATGCACTTCCTTCATGATTGAGGAGCCCTAGTGGGGCTCGGCTGCTAAACAAAAGGTCAGTGGTTTCAAGCCACCATACGTTCCACAGGAAAAAGATGGGGCAGTCTGCTTCCATAAAGATTTACAGCCTTGGAAACCCTATGGGACAGTTCTACTCTGTCCTATAAGATCACTATGAGTTGGAATCAACTTAATGGCAATCGGTTTGGTTTTTGAGTTTCGTTCCTTCATGATTAGCATGCACCTGGAGCCCCTTCTAGCCCAATCTCTAAATCTCTCTCTTGGTTTCTCATGGTTCTCCATGAAAATATCCCTTTTTTACCCAAGGTCATTTAATAACTTCAAGTGACTCTACATGGTTGGAATGTAGACTACATCATCTAAAACTCCAACTTGAAACCACTCAGATAGTTTCTTGGTTCCCACTAAAAATTTTAAAATGTATTGGTCAGAGCAAATTACCTGACGTTTAAAAGTCTGCCCTTCAAAGTATAGATTTCTTTTGTTTATATTGTTCTGTTGCTGAATAGGTGGTGTTAATGCTCTCAGCTTTATACCTTATATTTTTATGCCTTCTAAAAATAAAAGCATTTTAGGAAAAGTAAAGTTTTATACTAGCCACTAGGAATACCTGACACAGTACTTACAAGATTATCTAGTAATAAAAAGAAGTAAAGAAGAAAACAGAATTCACTAAAGGTTAGTGTCTCTGAAAGAGAACTGCTTCCTTGATGTGGACAGAACTTCTTAATGATTTAAAAACAGAATACATGGAATAAAATTCTAAATGTCATGCCACTGAACGGCCTCAAAAAATAAATAAGTAGAAATTCAAATGTGGGACATAAAAATGAATAATTGTTTGGGATTCTGGAATTTTAAAAAAGAGGGAAATTGAACATGCTAAGAACCCTACTCCTCTTTGAGCTAATCTGAATAGAAATCATCAAGTTTCCGTCAGTTTTGAAGTCTTCTCAAAGGCATTGTGCTGTCAGACTCTCCTATAATAAAATCCATTCATCAGCAGGATACAGCACTGGGTTAAGGATTCTATTTTACTACTAAAATACCCAAACCTCAGACTTCTGGGCAACATGGCGCTATAATCAGAAGCACAATGTCATCCCTCCGCAGCAGAGATCCGAAAAACTAAGTCAAACAGAGTCACATGTCAATCCTGAAACCCTAGGCATCAAATGAAGAGATAGCTCAGCCAAGCACCGCAAGGAATAAGAAAATGACCGAGACCACAGAGTGAGGAGAGATATATGCAGAAGTCCTCTATCAGCTACCGCAGCAGGGATCCACCATCTTGGACTCCAATCGGAGATCAGCGAACAGGGGGTACGAGAAAAAACCTTCACGGAACTTCCAGCAGGAGACAGAACAACTGGTAATCAGCGATATATGCTTTCCCACCCCGTCACCCTTCTTCACTCCCACTTGGCCTCCTCTGCTTCCCGCAGCCACAGTCTCTTAGCCGAAAAGCACCAGTTTCACTCTGGTGTTGCCTGGATTCCACCCACCGGCACTGGCCGGCTCCCTGAGTGCCATTTGTTGGCTGATAGCATTGCTTTTTTCCACTTCTTTAGATTTCTTCCTTACCTCTCACCACCTCCCCCTCCTTTCTCTCAAATACCTGGCTCCGTGTGCTATCTTTACTCCTTCCTGAAAGGTTGTGAAACACCACTCGACTGTGAAACTGCCTCCTGGCCTGTGCCACCACCCTGGTGAGAACGTTGGGGCTTTCTATTTGTTTACTCTGATTTGTTTCTTTTCTTTTTCTTTTCTTGGCTTGGAAGCCCCTTCTAGCCGGGCAGTACCGCACAGCTTGGAAGCTACTCCATTGCTCTGTGCAGATGCACAGGGACATCACTGGGTGCGTTTCTTTTTTCTTGTGTTTTTCTTCTTTGTTTTGCTTTCTTCTCTCTCTTACTCCCCTTTTTGTCTTTCTTCATTTCCAGTTTCTCGATATACTCATTTTTTTCTTTTACCCTTTTTTTTTTTCATTTTTGCTTTCCCCCATTTATCAGTCTCTCATCTCTCCACTCCAATAGGAAGCTCCCTTAGCACTCTTTTTTGTTTGTGTGTATGTTTTTGGCTCCAGTTCCTCTCTCCTCTCTCTCATCTTTCCCATATACCCATCACAGTTCCACACATCACAATCTCCCCACTCCTTCCTGCCTTCCCGCACCATGCACTGAACATCACACTCCCAAGCAGCACACGCACAGCCTACCGGAACTTGCCCTGCACTGATTCCCAGACTGCACTGTCAGTACTTACTTGCCACAAACAACCCATCTCAGCAACTCCCCTTCAGCTGGACCTGCCCTGCTGTACCATACCTGAGTGACTGACCCTGCCCATTCGAGAAGAAGGTGAAAACAATCGTACCCACAGACAAGCAAACAACAAAGAACACACATCCTGCATGCTCAGACATAACCAAATAAAACAAAAAAGCAGGATGAAACAAACAAATCTACAATCAATAAACAAGGAAAATAACTACTGAATGCCCCAAAAACAGCAGACAATAACAAAACATATACAAAAACAGGACACGATGGTTCCAGTAGGTGTCCAAAATAAAATACCAGATGACTTTCCAGTACAAGAAAAGGCACTAGAACTAACTGATAGGGAATGCTAATCTTTAATACTCAGAATTACCCAAGAGTTGAAGCAAAAAGCAGACAAAAATGAGGAAAAAATAAGACATATTCATGGAAAAGGCAGACAAATTCATGGAAAATACAAACAACACATGCAAGAATTCAAAAAAAAATAATACAGGAACAAAATACTAAAATTCACAACTAGAAATCTACAAAAAACAACAATTAGAAATCCAAAAGATAAACAAGATTTCAGAAATGGACAGTGTCATAGCAGGGCTGAGGAGCAGGTTTGTAATGACGGAAGACAGGATCAGTGAAATTGAAGACAAACACTTGGATACAACTCTGATTGAGGAAAAATCAGAAAAAAGAATGAAGAAAAATG